>NC_142933.1:118302463-118314963 GCF_046866305.1 Octopus bimaculoides | reverse complement strand
CTCTCTCTCCCCTCCTCCTCTTTTCCTCTTCACTTTATATATTTGTCTTTCCGTCTCTCGCTGTATTTACTCTTTCTGTTTAGATATTTAATCTTATTCATTCTTCAAAAATATTTTGTTTATTCTTTTTCTTTGTAATTATATTTGCTCAAGATAACATATCTATTGTATCTAGAAATATCTAGCTCTGTGTTTGCTTGTACATTTATAATTAACTACCTAGACAGATAGCAACGTATTTTGGTGCATTCGCCAACCTGTCATCAAAACTTAGTATAGTTTTCCTTGTGAAATTGATATATATATATTTCACGACAAGATACTAAAGCATCAAAGACAAACCATAGATTTCTACTAATTGCAACTTGTTTTGACGTCGTTTCTGATTGCCTCGCTGAAATATTTGTCAAACTTTATCTCGACTTACACAAACATTATGAAGTAAAAGATAACTCGTTGGTTACACTTGAATCACGTTCTATTTAGACAAACTGCTGGGCAACCATCTTACACGGAAAATTTATCATCGCAGGAAATAAATACAATACGTACAATAAATGATGTTGTGTTACGTTAATTAATTCATTGTGTACTTCACAGTGTTTGGGGATAATTTGAAATCTAAGGTATATCTGTTTTAACAAACATACAAATTTGGCCTCGCCGCGAAAAGTAAACAAACTGGTTACAAGTGAATTCGCCTGCCTAGTTTCTTGTTTTCTTAGAATTTCATTAGAGATCCTTCTTCTGTCCACGGACAGATTAGTAGTTTACAACTATTTAAAGTGTGTACGAACTAAAACTCAGTTAAACTGGTGTGTCTAATTTGCATATCTGACTAGGGTAATATTGTCTTTCATCTATCGTCATCTCATCTTTATGGTAATTGTGGTCGATTTTACTATCTCGCATCCCCAATATGTGAAGCTTTGTTCCCTATGTCAACTCTAGCTATGCTCTGAATTACTTAATTAGGGAGTACAAAATAGAATAGATATGAAGTAAAACAGGTGCCCAACTCGCTGCACATTATCTAAAAGTATCTTACGTGTTTTGATAAGAATATAACTATTCATATTATGTATATGAGAACACGGACGCACATAGCGTAAACCAGTTACACATCCTGTAAGCCTTTAAAATAGTCAGAAGGATTAATACAGTTAAGGGCAATAATGTAACGATTATTCAAATCTACGGATTGAAAACGAAGATAAGAAATTAGATATGTGTGTGTGTGTGTGTGTGTGTGTGTGTGTGTGTGTGTGTGTGTGTGTGTGTGTGTGTGTGTGTGTGTGTGTGTGTGTGTTATAAAGACATTACAAGCAAATAGACAATTCAAAGCATGAACCGTGCAGGCAAGTTTATGAATATATATAATAGTTATGGCACTGGCAAAAGTAGGAGCTTCACTAGAAATAGGGGTCAAATTAACTCCTAAGCCACAAAGGGTTCACTTAAAAGACAGGAGAGGCAGTGTGGAAAAGATAAGGGTGGATGTTGGGTCAGAAAGAAGAATGTGAAAGTTGTAGGTGAGTTTCTGTTTCAGAGAGAGGATGAACAGGTGAGAAGTGAGAGAGAGAGAGAGAGAGAGAGAGAGAGAGAGAGAGAGAAAGAGTGGAATATGGTCTGTGGAAGAGCGTGAAGATGCATTTTAAAAAAGATAGGAGTCTTAGAAATCTTCTTGCTAGAAGCTTCACAGCTCCCAGCTCCGCACAACCAGGAACCTTTAAATGCCCCTACATCGACAATATTACCACAATCACGGGGCCCAAGAACCAATATCACATAACACACCACTTCTGTTGCACTTCGGCGAATCTCATATATTGCATCATATGCCAACCTCTGCGGCGCTCCTTTCATAGGAGAAATAGGGCGACGCCTTAGGGGTCGGTTTCGCGAACATGTGAGAAGCGTAACGCTACGTATGCCAGGCCAACCTGTCGCCACCCACTTCAACACTGTGAATCATTTTATTGCAGATTTATCAGTGTGTGGCATGGCCTTGCACCACGGACCCCGCTTCTCTAGGAAACGAAAAGAGAAACGTCTCATATTTGATCTTGGAACTATGTCCCTTTTCATCCTTTCACCTCCTCTTAATTCAATTTTACCCTTTTTAATCCTCCTTCCACCCTCTCTCTGCAACATTCCCGTATTTACTTACCTCTATTCTCTCCATCATCACTCTTTTCCTTCTCCTTTCTGCATGCCCTCTCCTATAACTTCTGTTTCACGTTAGCATCTCGTGTTATTCTGCATCCATTATCAGTTGCAGTAAGTTTTTCAAGCTGAGAAGATGTAAACTCTGTTTCACTTTCTTCTCTTTTTCTCTGCCAACTGACGAAGG
This sequence comes from Octopus bimaculoides, assembly GCF_046866305.1. Classification (NCBI taxonomy): domain Eukaryota; kingdom Metazoa; phylum Mollusca; class Cephalopoda; order Octopoda; family Octopodidae; genus Octopus; species Octopus bimaculoides. The sequence continues at coordinate 118,312,610 of NC_142933.1, read as the reverse complement.
ATGGAATCCAAAACGTTGAATATATATATATTTATACATTCAGTCAATTCGAGGATGTTAGATCCACATTAGGGATTATATAATCCAAAAGATTCCACTGGTTAATCACTATTGTATAAGGAGAAAGTCTCGACGATAGGTTAGGGATTATTGTAGTAATACATATTAATATTGAAAGAAAGAAAATAGAGAAATATGGATGTATGAATAAATTATTTGTATGGTATAAAGATGTTGAAATTTGTTATATAATGACAATACAAATAAATTATAAGTTGTAGAGCTCAAAAAGAGATGGTAGATGCAAAAAACCTACAAATATGCTTCAGTTCATGCCCCTAGCTGATACGTAATTCTAAGTATTTCGCTTTATGCTAAGAATTGGTATAATTTTCAACTATATGGGGCAGAACCTCGTTAGAGTTTTATGAGCTGATAGAACAAAAGATAACTGGAAAAGTACCAGCTTCGCAAAAAATAGGAGTCAAATTAATTCCTAAGCCACAAAGAGCTTACTTAAAAACAAGCATGTTGAAAAGCGAGCGGTGAATACAGATTATAGTTCTTATCTCCACGAAGTCCGCAAAGAGGATGTCAGATAACTTAGTATCGACTTCGGGATTTATGCCAAGGGGCACTTGTACTTCCTCAGCCAAGTCTACTACAAAAAAAGCTAAATTTAAAGATACTCGCCTCACCATGCTTATTCATGTGAAGGCCTAAGGTGCATTCCGAAAATGAACGAAGTGAATAATTTATAAAATATACAAAGATATTACTAGCAGATAGTAATATTAGTAGCACTTCAAGCATGAACCGTGCAGGCAAGATTAGGAATATATATATATATATATATATATATATATATATATATATATATATATATATATATACGCCGGTGTTAAAACGCGGGTAGCTGATGAAGTAGAATGTTCTCTATGTGGCTCGTGTGTTTTCTCGTCTACGTTTGTTTGCAATGTCCTGTACCCAGATATGCACCTATACATACAGGTGGATGTCGGTATGCACATACCTGTACGTATATATGCATATACTCATTTACTATTTGTTTATATATATATATATATATATATATATATATATATATATATATATATATATATATGTATGTATGTATGTATGTATGTATACATATACTTTATTATTATTATTATTATTATTACTATTATTATTATTATCATCATCATCATCATCATCATCATCATCATCCTCATCATCATTATTATTATTATTTATTATTATTATTATTATTATTATTATTATTATTATTATTATTATTATTATTATCATTATTATTGTTGTTGTTATTTTAATTTAAAGGTAACAGTACATGTATTAAAGCGCTACTAATAGTTTCATATGTTGAGAGAACTCAAACATATTCTTCACGCGCAAACCACATATCATAACAGACTGAGAAATTGGTTTATTTTCAAGGCTATCATCTCCTGAACGAGAGCTTTGGAACCATCTCTGAACAGTTCCGATGTCAACAAAACCATTACCAAAGGCATGCTTGATATTTTGTAGAGCTTCTGTGCCAGAGTGACCCAGTTTGTACTCATACGAGAAAATTTTGTATACCTCTATTGTTGGAAAAGAAAAAGAGCCAAGATTAAATGCAAGGCATACATAATTGAGTAATTAAAAATGCGACATTTCATGTGAAACAACCCAATAACGTAATATGATATAATATAATATGATATAATATAATATAATATAATATAATATAATATAATATAATACTTTCTACTAAAGGCACAAGGACTGAAATTTTGGGGGAGGGGACTAGTCGATTACATCAACCCCTGGGCGTAACTGGTACTTATTTCATCGAACCCGAAAGGATCTCAATGCAAAGTGGACCTCAATGCAAATCAATAATATAAATCCCGTTCTGTGTGTGTGTGTGTGTGTGTGTGTGTGTGTGTGTGTGTGTGTGTGTGTGTGTAAAAGATTACAACGGCCATAGTTTTCAACTGATTTTCTCCAAACTGGGAACATACATTACTTATGTTCCAGAGATGGTTTTAGACTCTTAAAGTTTTTCACATAATGAGTAACGGGCCCTATGGGGCAGAAAATACCCGTTCCTGGGTTACGTGAAGACGAGAGGTAACTCTTTGCGAAGTAACTTTCAGAAGCTGATTGTCCCCCTTACATCCATTGGCGAAAAACTTATCGCAATCTCATCTTATATATGAAATAGAGATGTATGTGTATTCGCTTTTCACGCGTATCTCTATCTCTTAATATCTCTCTATCTATACCTCCCTATCCATCTCTATCTCTATACCTATCTCTCTATATCTTATCTATCTACCTATCTATCTATCTATCTATCTATCTATCTATATTCTAATACTGAAACCAAAAAAAGATAAAAGTCATACGCATATGTATGTATGTATGTATGTATGTATACGTTTATACATATATATATATACATCTCTCTCTCTCTCTCTCTCTATCTTTCTCTCTCTCTCTCTCTCTCTCTCTCTCTATATATATATATATATATATATATATATATCCAAAAATGCATGTACACGTGTTCGTTTCTTTCTATGTATTACATCTGTCAATCTGTGGTTATGTTTTGAGCAGAAGAAATATGAAAAGTATTTTCTGCATGAAATACGAAAATCTACAAGCTACAGGAAATGCATGCATAAAAGTTTTAAAAAAACCTTTCGTAGTTAACTCCTATCATTGATATGTGTGCATAGAGGGCACCCAATAACTTATACACCTGCGTAGTTTGTTCCGCTCGTTTCAGCTCGTTATGCGAGTTTGATTTCCTTAAGAGAAACAGTTCGTTATTCAATTTGTTCGTTTTGAAGCACCATTCGTGTACGAGTAACACGGTATAGTGTATTTTAAGGACATAAGTGTATGTGCGCGTGTGTTTTTGGTGTGTTTGCGTGCATGCGTGTGTGCGTGCGTGCGTGCGTGCGTGCGTGCGTGTGCGGTGGGTGCCTGCATGCGTGTTTTATGTTATATAATATATAAATAAAGAACACTTACCTGTAACACGTCATCGAAATATTAAGAAGGAAAGAAAATAAATGAATCACGAGCAATGACTGCAAAGCATTAGTAACATTTTCATTTCCCTCCAGTCAAGAAATATCTTTCTAGTTGGTCGGGGGCGTAGGAATACTTCTAGCGGAGAAATGGGTGGATAAGGTAATCGAGGTCGTTAGAGTAAGTGACAGAGTACTTAAGATCAGACTAGTGCTTCATCATAGATTAGCTACTGTCATCTCAGCCTATGCACCTCAACCTGGGCTACCAGATGGTCTGAAAGACCAATTCTATGACACCCTCTTGCAAACTACCTCGTCGACGAGTGACAGGGACCTTCTCTTTGTGGCTGGAGACTTCAACGGTCATGTCGGACGTCGTGCTGGGGGCTTCCATGGCATACATGGAGGCTATGGCTTCGGTTCCCGCAACGAGGAGGGAACCAGACTGCTGGAGTTCTGTGATGCAACCAATCTTATGGTCTGCAATACCAACTTCAGGAAACCTGCCAGTCACCTAGTCACCTACCGCTCCGGCAGACACTCTAGCCAAATCGACTACATCCTCGCCAGAAATAGGGAAAGAGGGCGGCTTATAAATGCCAAAACCTACCCTGGCGAAGAATGTACCCCACAACATAGATTAGTAGTTAGCGACTTTGGGATCAAGGCAAAATGGGTGCCCAGAATTAGACAGGCTTGGAGAAGAAGGGTGTGGAAGCTTAAAGACCCTGCAAACGGACAGAGACTTAGAGACAAGTTACTTGAAGCATTTAACGAAATAGAAGGGGATATAGCATCATACAACGTGGAAGACAATTGGAGATTTCTGCGGGACAACCTGTTGAAAGCCACCGACCAGATTTGTGGGTGGTGTAAGGTCCCCTCCCAACCCAGAGTAACGTGGTGGTGGAACAAGGAGGTAGACAGGGCTATTAGACAAAAGAAACAAGCTTGGAAGGACTGGAAGAACGGTGGTAGCAGGGAATTGTACCAATGTGCCAGAAGGGAGGCTAGGCGACAGGTTTATTTAGCCAGAGGGGAAGCAGATAAGGAAAGATTTGCCAATGTTCTGCGCCGTGAGGACCAAAGACTCGAGGTATTTCGGGTTGCAAGACAGTGTAGGAGAGAGAATAGTGATGTTGTAGGAGAGAAATGTGTTCGCATGGATGATGGTACGCTTGCATTAAATGAGGATGCAAAGAAAGAGGTCTGGAGATGCCACTACGATAGATTGCTTAATAAAGAGAATGAATGGGAGAAAGAGAGCCTGCCTTATGTCGACCCAATAGAGGGACCAGCTATCCGAGTTGATAGTACCAGGGTAGATAAAGCAATTAAGAGTATGAAGACCGGGAAAGCCCCCGGCCCATCAGGAATCACTGCAGAGATGCTCAAAATATCTGGCAGTGTTGGCTATAGCCTAGTCACCCGTATTACGAACCAGGTGATACACGAAGGAGTCATACCCTATGACTGGTGTAGCAGCATCATAGTCAACTGCTACAAAGGTAAAGGGGACGCTTTAGATACAAATAATTACAGAGGCATCAAGCTGTTAGATCAGGTTATGAAAGTTACAGAGAGGGTCATAGCCCAACTAATTAGGGAGCGAATCAATTTAGATGAGATGCAGTTTGGGTTCGTGCCAGGTAAAAGCACTACTGATGCCTTATTTCTAGTGAGACAGTTGCAAGAGAAATACCTAGCCAAGGATAAACCTCTGTACCTGGCTTTCGTTGACATGGAGAAAGCCTTTGACAGGGTCCCCCGATCCCTTATCTGGTGGTCAATGAGGAAACTTGGGATAGAAGAATGGCTAGTGAGAGCTGTGCGAGCCATGTACAGAGATGCGGCCAGTAAGGTGAGGGTTGGAAATGAGTACAGCAATGAATTCCGGGTAGAGGTAGGGGTCCACCAAGGTTCCGTCCTCAGCCCCCTATTATTTACCATAGTCCTCCAGGCAATCACAGAGGAGTTCAAGACAGGTTGCCCCTGGGAGCTCCTCTATGCTGATGACCTTGCCCTAATTGCGGAGTCACTATCAGAACTAGAGGAGAAGTTTCAGGTGTGGAAGCAAGGTCTAGAATTGAAGGGCCTTAGAGTCAACCTAGCTAAAACCAAAATCCTAATAAGTAGGAAGGTAGATAAAACACAAACCCCTTCAGGTAGATGGCCCTGCTCAGTATGTAGAAAAGGAGTAGGTAGTAACTCTATAAGATGTACCCGGTGCAAGCTATGGACACATAAGAGGTGCAGCAACATCAAAGGCAGGTTAACTAGCAAGTTAGTTTTTGTTTGTGGCAGATGTTCAGGTGCAATAAAGACTGCAAACAAACAGGAAACAACTTCTATCTCATTCCAGGGTGAAAAACTAGAGGTAGTCGATAGCTTCCGCTATCTGGGCGACCAAGTTAGTAGTGGGGGTGGGTGCGCTGAAAGTGTAGCTGCTAGAATAAGAATAGCCTGGGCAAAGTTTAGAGAGCTCTTACCCCTGCTGGCGACAAAGGGACTCTCACTCAGAGTAAAAGGCAGACTGTATGACGCATGCGTACGAACAACCATGCTACATGGCAGTGAAACATGGGCTGTAACTGCTGAGGACATACGTAAGCTCGCAAGGAATGAAGCCAGTATGCTCCGTTGGATGTGTAATGTCAATGTGAATACCCGTCAGAGTGTAAGTATCTTGAGAGAAAAGCTGAACATTAGAAGCATCAGTTGTGGCGTGCAAGAGAGACGATTGCGCTGGTATGGACATGTGGTGAGAATGGAGGAGGATAGCTGCGTGAAAAAGTGCCACACCCTAACAGTTGAGGGAACCCGTGGAAGAGGTAGGCCCAGGAAGACCTGGGCTGAGGTGGTGAGGCAAGACCTTCGTACATTGGGCCTCACCGAGGCGATGACTACGGACCGAGACCTTTGGAAATGGGCTGTGCGTGAGAAGACCCGGCAAGCCAAGTAAGATCGTTGCCAGTGCCCCTGGACTGGTTCTTGTGCGGGTGGCACATGAGATGCACCATTTTGAGCGTGGCCGTTGCCAGTACCGCCTGACTGGCTCCTGTAGGATTTTCGAGCGAGATCGTTGCCAGTGCCCCTGGACTGGCTTGTGCGGGTGGCACATAAAAGACACCATTTCGAGCGTGGCCGTTTTCGTGCGGGTGACACGTAAAAGCACCCACTACACTCTCTGAGTGGTTGGCGTTAGGAAGGGCATCCAGCTGTAGAAACTCTGCCAAATCAGACTGGAGCCTGGTGTTGCCATCCGGTTTCACCAGTCCTCAGTCAAATCGTCCAACCCATGCTAGCATGGAAAGCGGACGTTAAACGATGATGATGATGATGATGATGATATATATATATGTAATTATACATATATATATATATATATATATATATATATACATATATATGTGTATGTATATTATATATATATATACATATATATATATATATATATATATATATATATATATATATATATATATATATATATATATGTGTGTGTATATATATATATATATATATATATGTGTGTGTGTGTGTGTATGTATATATGTACGTATACACACATACACACATGTATATATGTATAAATCCACTTGGTATCTTGTATCATAATTTGGATATTAATGACGCACAATATTTTTCTCGTCTCAGAGGAAAGATGTGAACGTCTGTATATGTGCACATAAAAGTGTGTGTGTGTGTGTGTGTGTGTGTGCGTATACGCATGTGTGTATCGTTTATTTTATACCAGGTTATATTTAAAGAAAAATTTACACTAAAATGAAAGAGTGCTCAGTACAAAGAAAAGATTCCCAGTGATTTCGATTTTCGGATTTCTCGCCTGAACGTCTGATAAAGGCGACCAAGCAGAAACTTCGAAGTGACTGCCAGACATTTCCTGTTTTTTTTTCCTTCTTTGGACTTTTCCTTTTTCCCCTTCTGAGGAAGAGCCAAGCTCGAAATGCCAAAAACTCTCACTTTTTACTGAGCGTCAAACTAATACATTCCACGTACACATCCTCTTATTTTTATTTTTAATGTTCGTTTATTATATATATATATATATATATATATATATATATATATATATATATATATATATCGGCCAACCATGATCTTTGTTTCTTGGCCTGACTGCCAACCTTCAACACGTCTTCTGTCCATCTCCCATGTTTCTGCCTTTAGGCGTTCACTTCATACACGTCAGCTCAATTTGAATCGTTCTCAGTCGAAAGACGCCTGTTGTTATTTCTTGTATTCGTAATTGTGTACCATGTTCTCCGTTTGATTTTTGTCTTTGTTGCCATACACATTCACTAGCTTTCTTATAAAGGGGTCTAATGCTCCTTGCTTAGGCTTCGTTGGGAACAACCAGATCGAACCAACTCAAGTGTAACTGTCCGAAATGGTCGTGACTTCTGGGACTTGACTGATGAAAGAAAGCCAAGAATGACCCGTCTTTTTTTGCCTGTCCTTCTAATTGTTGTTTCTCTTGTCCGCTTTTGTGTTGTCTATCTGTTCGAACGTTTTAATGCCTTCTATTTCATTTTGTTCCCTATATATATATATATATATATATATATATATATATATATATATATATATATATATATATATATATATATATATATATATATTCTCACACATACACGTACACTCAGATATATGTGAGTATTCATTTATACACATATATGCATATAAACACATATCACACACTTGTACATATTATATGTATACATACATTTGTATATCTATCTATATGTGTGTATGTGTGTGAATGTATGTATATGTATACATATATCTATGTAAATACACACACATGTGTTTAGAGTTGACTGTCAGAGAAAAGTGTACTCGACCATAATAATACTTTAATAACGTATTTTATTTTGGTCAAGTCTGAGTTTCGCTGGTGGGTGCAGAGCGGCTTCTGGAAGTTTTGCATCTTTAGCATGTAGTCCGGAATAAACGATTGAATAGGCGATGAAACTGATTTCTCTACCAGGCTGCTTGATGAGAAACGCTGCAAGGAACCCGATAGGGGAAAGGTAACAACATCAATACCTGTCGTAAGGACAGATGAATCGAACGCAGGGGCAACGCCTATCTTACGATTGTGCAGTGAGTTAAACCATGGCACCGTCTGTTGCAATAATCAGCAGTGACTTGGTCAGTGAACCCTCTGTGACGGTCGACTATCGACGCCGTGATGAGCTGCTACGGATCACTCTATCCTCAGTCACATGCGTGTGTAAACATGTAACCGGCGGCCACATGTGAACTTGTATTCCCACTGAAACTCCGAACACTCGTTGGTTGGAGCCGGCTCTACCCAACCCAGATGAATACTGCCGCAAGTACAGTGTGGTGAGTTCGAAACTTCGGGTTAGTAAAACCACTGGAGTTGAGACAGTCCTTCGGTGTTAAAACATGTTTCTAGGAAAAGACATTGCACAAGGCAAAATAAGTGGACAGTGGTCTAGGCTCTGCATCTCTAAGAGGTACCTAGAGAAGGAACGAGTTTTATTTCAATATAAACACTCGCTGCTTGTGAGTGTTTCCGGAGAAGCAAACGTTAAACTTGTAAATCGAGAGGGAAGAGAACTCGACCGACTGGACCAATTGAATTCCGAAGGGAGCTTGGAGTTGCAATGAATGGACGTTGGTTGCCTGAGGCTCCTGACCCTCAACAGGGACGATGCGAATATTCATTTATATATACGTAGGTATAATTATGCACGTATACATGTATGTGTGTCCGTATCAATCTGCTTGTCTGTCTGTCTGTTTGTCTAGCTATCTGTCTATTTATCTATCTACCAATCTATCTGTGCGTGCGCACGCGCGCGATTGTGTAGATATGTATATACACACACATACGCACACACAAATACACACGCACGCACCCATAAACGACCATAATGGGGGAAACGCGTGTAGGAACTATAATATAAAGATATGTCTATTCTTATTTTTCATGCACTTGACTCTGTGGGTCATAATTAGTAATACTAATCAGTATAGAAGTTAATTAACAACTATGCAGAAAGCCGATTGGGTTACGAAAACTCTACGTGGAGCTCTAAACACAACAGAAGCAGTCGTATATTTACTTGTACACGTGTTTACTCTCTCTCTCTCTCTATATATATATATACATAGATATGTATATATATATATATATATATATATATATATATATATATATATATATATATATATATATATATATATAAAATTATTATATATGTGCAGTAATGCTAAACTATACCACCGTATCACCATTAAACTCCTAATACTAAAACTACTAGTACTACTACAATGTAGCATAAACAGCATCCATGTTAATGCTCGAGATTTCTGAATGTTTCGTGTTTCGTGATACTCTGAGTCTGCACATGGTAAAGCTCCACTCCAGAGGAAAGGTATGAGTACGGTTTGCTTGTTTTTCTTCTGTTGCCCAGGCATGCAAGTCTCTCCCTTATTTCACCAATGTCGTTCAAGAACCTACCGTCAGAACGCAGAGATCTGATGCTGATACAGCAAAGGCATCACGTCCACCGCTGCGACAATTCTGCCAATCCGCTGGTACTTTATTTATTAACGCTGAAATGATCAAAAGAAGTGAATCGCAGCGGGATTTGAACTTATATCACCGAGAGCCGGAACAATATATCACGAGACATGCTATTTGTCACTCTAATGATTCCGGTAGCTCGCTGCCTTTATATTTGTCCACCATACCTTCCTGCACTTTTCCTTACACTTCTAAATTATTACTCCACAATATAAAACTATGCAATTTCACTCCTATATAACTACACAACTATTAAACCTTTACACAGCTAATGTAACTCCACCATAGGATCCTATCAGAAGCAATTGTCCTTAGATTTTCCGGCAGGATTCCCAAGCATGAGCAACAAAGACTATGAATTAGTAGCCAACCTTCACGTTCCACTAAGTTTTCGCTCGGTTGGCTCGGCTGAAAGACTCCGTCTTGCGATTCTTTCCTGCGTCACTCTAATCACTTGTCCGCAGTAACAGATCTGTGACCACTCAATGTCGTAAAATAGCGTCTTGACCTG
>NC_142933.1:118289963-118297463 GCF_046866305.1 Octopus bimaculoides | reverse complement strand
GGTTGTATGGTAAGGAGCTTACTTCCCAACCACATGGTTCCGAGTTCAGTCCCACTGCATAGCAGCTTGGGAAAGTGCCTTCTAGTATAGCCACGAGCCAACTAAAGCCTTGTGATTGGATTTGGTAGACAGAAACTGAAAGAAGACCGTTGTCGTACACACACCTATATATATATACATATATATATATATATATATATATATATATATATATATATATATATATATATATATATTTACGGAAATTAACGAACTCCGGATGACAAGCGAAAGATCACCGTTCATTTGAAAATAATTTTTAAAAAAAACATTAAAATATTGTTTGTTTAAAGAAAGCTAAAATATAAATATTACTGTACAAATAACTTACATTTTTGAAATCACATTCAGTTAAAAATATTTCTAAATGATTAAAATGTTGTGTACGTCAAAAACACGACGTTTTTTTCCTTAGAGTGCGCGAAGATTATGTGGGAGTATATGTCACGGATAGCGGACGTGTGTTTGTGTTAATTGACACGCCATGACTTTATTATATGTGTGTATTCTGTATGTGTGTATGTGTGTTGACGTCACGGGAGCCATGTCTTTTTTTCAAGCAATAATAAACAAAAATTATGTTTGATCGTTTTCCTTAATAAATAGAGGTCCAAATATCACAAAACGTTGTACTGCACTGCCGAACACAAGCATCTATACCCTTTTCATTTTCCCTATTTGTCTCTGCTGACGAAATATTCCATACTCTGGGATATCTCAGAATAATAATAATGTAAATGACTTGAGATGTTTACCTTGCCTTAACGTTTGTTGTTCTCTTTAACAATTATATATAACCGCAAATTCATTCATAAACCTTTAGTCTGCTCAAGGCTATAATAAAAGATACTTGCCCAAGGTACCACGCAGTGGGACTGAACCAGGAACCAAACTGCTTAGCACACAGCGACCCTGCAGATAGATGTTGGTACGCAAGTAGATATAGACAGGCAGACAGACAAACAAACAAATAGATAGATAGATAGATAGATAGATAGATAGATAGATAGATAGATAGATAGATAGATAGATCGATAGATAGATAGATAGATAGATCGATAGATCGATAGATAGATAGATAGATAGATAGATAGATAGATAGATAGATAGATCGATAGATAGATAGATAGATAGATAGATAGATAGATCGATAGATAGATGGATGGATGTTGGGAACTATGTGAAAAGATTATGATATATTGGTTTAACGGAGATTCCAACAGTTTTAATTATCTCACACTCTGAAAGAGAAGCTGCCCAATGGTGAATGCTTCCTCCCAATCTTATCACATGTCATTAAACTATGAACTTCTCTCTCTCACTCTCTCTCTCTCTCTCTCTCTCTCTCTCTCTCTTTCTTTCTTTCTATCTTTCTCTCTCTCTCTCTCTCTCTCTCTCTCTCTGTATATTTTTCTCTCTACCTATCTCTCCCTTCTCTTTCATTCTCACTCTTTTTCCCCTCTTCCTCTTTCATGAATCTTAGTAGATACATACATACATACATACATACATACATACATACATACATACATACATATTTATAAATGTATGTATACATCTGTATGTATATGTACGTATGTATGTATATATATATATATATATGTATATATAGATATATATATATATATGCTATTATCTGGGGAGAATCATTCGTTTTAATGCCTTATTAAATACAAAAATACAAAGACGAAATATATATATATATATATATATATAGATACACATGTTTGTATACATATGTATTTATATATGCATTTATGCGCGCACGTGTGTGTGTATGTGTATATATGTATATATCTATGTGTATATGTATGTGTGCGTGTGTGTATATGTATATATATATATATATATATATATATATATATATATATATATATATATATATATACATATACACACACGCACATATATATATATGTATATATATATATATATATATATATATATATATATATATATATATATATATATATATATATATATATATATACATATATATACATATATATATATATATATATATATATATATACAGAGTTAATGAAGGACAAAGATCGAGGATAGAGTGAGAAAGAAAGAGAGAGATAGAAGTTCATAGTGTGTACATCCTCACACATACATATATATATGTATAAGTATTCATGTATATATATTACACACATATCATATACACATTATATACATATTGTATATAGATATTATGTATATATAATATACATATTCATTAATGCATATATCTTATGTAGATATTCACATACACATACACACATATATGTATGTATATATATATATATATATATATATATATATATATATATATATATATATATATATATATATATACATACATATATATGTATGTATGTATGTATATTCATATACACACAAATATATATATTTATATTTACATATATATGTATGTATGTATGCACGTACGTGTGCATATTTGTATGTATGTATGTATGTATATGCTTGCCTATATACAAACATACATACGCATATATTTCGAGTGTTCCAGAGTTTATATCCAACTGATTGATTAATTGGTAGGCATGTAATTTGTTGATGTACGCTACTTTTCTCATGACAGAATTAAAGTAGAAAGCAACGGGGGATAAAAGTCTAGTTGAAGAACATAGAAAGTCCTGCCAGAAAATCAGATGACGACTCGTTGTTTTCTTTGTTTAATACCAAAAATTTCATTTGATTTTTCTTTTAACGCCGCCATTCTCTTGAAAATGCGAAACAAAAACTCCGATAAATTCTTGATAGTAAACGACAAAGATGTATCGAAGAATCTATTTCGAAATCTGCATCCACCATCATGAAGGACGTGACAGTGGAAACAGAGGTTCTCGCCAACATAACCTACGTATGCCTACTAGCACGACAGTCGTGACAAATTGCCGTAAAACGAGTATTTTTCAAGAAGTAGTAAGCAATTAGTTGTCAACGAACGTTTTAAATTAATTCTTAACTCTTTTATATTTTGTTGTTAGTGTTGTTGGCGTCGTCATTGTTGTTGATGTTGTTACTGTTTCATTTTTATTTATTCCTTTTGTTGTAATTGATGTATTTGATTGTTAGTCTTAGTCGTCTTAAGTCTTGCTTTTTCTTCTTGTTGGTATTACTTTTCATTTGTTGTTGTTTTTGTTCTTTTATTTTTCAAAAATTTTAATGAGAATGGTGATGGATGGTGAAATTGGTGTTGTTAGTAATGAGATTCAATCAGTTGGAATCCATCGTTCTTGGAAATTCTTCGTTTACGTTTTCTTGCTAATTACCACCAGCGACCACCTGCAGTTATTGTTTTAATTTTATTCTTCATACGCATCAATATACACTCGCAAAAAAAAATGTTTTCTTCTAATTATAGTAATTCAATTTTATTTTACTGCTTACAAAGTTTTGCCAGCCTAGTGCCGGTGAACGAAGTTCAATTCCTAGGCGTTTTGCAAAACAAACACACACACACACACATGTATATAAATGCACACGTGACCTAGTGGTTGGGCTGTTACACTCACGATCACTTAGAAGCATTTCGCCCATCCTTACGTTCTGAGTTCAAATTCCGCCGAGGTCGACTTTACCTTTCATCCTCCCGGTGTCGATCTGATGAGTACCAGTTGATCACTGGGGTCGATGTAATTTGCTTACCTCGCCCTACCCCCGAAATTTCTGGCCTTGTGCCAAAAGTTGAAATTAATATTTTAAGCACTTCTTTAAGTACCAGACTTTCTTTGTAAAAAAAAAGTACTGGGGTGATTCATTCGACAAAAAGAAAAAAAGATCTTCAAAGCGGTGCCCCAGCATGGCCGCAGTCTAACGACTGAAACAAGAGATAAAAGAGAGATTCAAAATGCATCAATTCTGATCTCCATTATTCCTCGATGGCTACAATTTTGAGAGCCGGTGTTCCAGATACACACCATTTTCAAATTTACCTGTTCTAACTTGATTGAGTTAAACAATATGCTTCCTACATTAACAAATAAATTAATCCAATCATAGATATTGTTGTTGCTGTTCTTATTTAGCCCCAGGTCTGTCTTGGTCGAGCAAACATGATCAAAACATATTCTAGTTGTGGCCATCCGTATTTTTTTCAGACAATGTCTTATCTAGAACGACATTATTCAGTAAGTCCTTCCTTTTTCAGGATGATAGGATGTGTTGTGAAGGACATTTGACTGCTATTTCTACCAGGTCAAGCAATCACATAGAGACTTAGATCGATACTAATCATGACTGCTGAGAAGAACGGAACACTCAACTCAACTACATACACTTACTCGAGTTTGAGACAAACTGCTTGGTTTTATAGTCTTGTAGAGCCGACGATGAATTTCATGATCCCGGAGTCAATAAAATACATACCAGTAATTCACAGCAGTCGATCCATGTTCCCCGTCCCTTATAAAGATCGCATGCTAAACTTATACTAACGCAAAGAAATCTTTAGTTGTTCTTTAGTTCTTCTTTTCTCGCATTCCCTTTTATTCCCACCTCCAGCGATATTTTCATTGCTGTCACGCTTTATTCTCACATCCATTTAATCCTTTTAGTTTCCTAGCTCAACCCTTTTCACCTTCTACCCGTAAAATATTAACAACCACACGCCATTACGGCTTTATTATTTCTCAGCATCATTTACCACTTGAATGTTTATTACTTATAATAGTTTAAACAATATCCCCTGTTTTCTAATGCTTGTCTCCCTTGAAATAAACTTCTTTTAAAAATTTTTTCTTTATCCCTTTTTTTATTTCCCAATAACCTTATCTTAAAATTTAACCTCATGTTTGTATTCTTCCCTATTTAGTTCTATTATAGTTTAAATTTCATATTCCATGCTTCAATCATTGCTTTTCTTTTCCTTTTATCAACGCTATCGATTCATATCCAAAAGAGAATCCCAATTGTTTTAACCGTTTAATATTTCTTTTTTCTATATTTCTAACATTTTCTCTATTACTCACGAAAACATTGTTAACAGCATCATTCTTTATGCTTTGCACATCTCTGTCTGGATTCAGTTATTCGTGTTCAAATGGCAATAATCAACCATAGAGAAAAGGTTAATGATTCCCTGAAGATCTTGGAAAATTTCCTCCGGTGATATAGGATAGAAATTCAACTTTAAAATAGTACAAATACAAGTAAGATACAAAGAAAAGTAAATGAAAATTATAACTCCATAGTTGTCGTTGTTCTTTCAACAAAGGAAATAATGAGTCGATGAATGTTCATTGTTTATGTACGAGCTTTCAGATATTAGTATTTTATAAAGGAGAGTAAACAAGCACCTATATGCAGGTATGTATGTACGTATGTATGTATGTATGCATGTATGCATGTATGTATGTATGTATGTATGTATGTATGTATGTATGTATGCATGTGTGTGTGAGTGTGTATGTATGTATGTATGCATGTATGTATGTGTACGTATTCAAGTATGTATAAAGGTATATAAATTCGTATTCATACATATATGTATATATATAGGTACACATATATTCGTATGTATACATATATACATACTTATTTTACATCTCTATGTGTATATACGTATGTGCGTGTATATATATATATATATATATACACACACACATACATATATTACGTTATATATATAGATATATATATACATTATATGCATAAATGTATGTATATATATATAGACGTATGAAATTATATATATACTCATACACATGCATACACGCAAGCATACATGCATACATACATACATGTATACATACATACATACATACACGCATACATACATACATACATATATAAGTCACATACCGTGAAGCAGCAGGATGCTTCAGCATGTAACAAGCAAAATACGATTGTCACACATTTTCAATTAATAAATAATTCTAAGGTGATTAAACAAAATCATATCTCCAAACCATTTGCATTCATTGTTCAAATTTCTGTCCAAATAATACATACATGCATATATACGTACATGCATACATGCATACATACATACATACATACATACACACACACACACACACACACACACATATATATATATATATATATATATATATATATATATATATATATATATATATATATATATATATATAATACACGCATAGATATATATGTGTAACATACATATGTACGTACTTTCATACAGTCATACATACATACATACATATATATATATACATATATATATATATATATATATATATATATATATATATATATATATATATATATATATATATATATATATATATATCATGATGCACATTCCCATTGTTTGGGAATTCTATAAGTGTCTCTGGTTTTATATACATTCGTGTTTATATAGAAATTTACAAACGAGGACGGTTTCGATAAAGGCACGGTGCATGACAATGTGATGTTGAGCCAGTATTCGGGAATTAAAAGGAAATGAGTTCAAATTTTACTATGAATGTGTTTATCTTCAGGTAAAGTGTCCTTAATGTATTAGCCTCACAAGGTGGTGAGCTGGCAGAATCGTTAGCACACCGAGCTAAATGCTTAGCAAGCATTTCGTCCGTCTTTACTTTCTGAGTTCAAATTACCTCCGGGTCGCCTCTAACTTTTATCTTTTCGGGGGTCGATAAAATAAGTCGAACTCTGGGGGTCGATGTAATCGACTTACCCCCTCACCCGAAACTGCTGGTCTTGTACCAAAATTTGAAATCAACATAACGTACTTGTCTTAAAAGGCGGTGAGCTGGCCCAATCGTTAGAACGCCGAGCGAAATGCATAGCAAGCATTTCGTGTGTCTTTATGTTCTGAATTCAAATTCCCCCTGGGGTCGACTCTTGTTTTTATCTTTTCGAGGGTCGGTAAAATAAGTACCAGTTGAACATTGAGATCGATATAACCAATTTACCCCCTCTCCCGAACTTACTGGCCTTATACCAAAATGGAAACCAATATATGTTACTAATCTCACGAAAACTATTGCTCTAGGGTAAATATTTATACATTATTTCGTTGCCTGTTTTAATACCTTGATCAGAACATTGAGCTTTGATTCAAATAACGAATGCTTGACCTAACTGTTATTATGCCTGTTTTGGGTGAGGAGTCCTGCAGATTTGAATATTCAACAAAATTTACTAGTTTTCATCTTTTATCTTTTATTTGTTTCAATCATTAGACTGCGGCCATGCTTGAGCAACGCTTTGAAGAGTTCTTTTTTTTTTTTTGGTTGAACGATCGACCCCAGTACTTTTTTTTAAGCCTGTTTCCGTCTACCAAATCCACTCACAAAGCTTTGGCCTGCCTCAGGCTCGAGTAGAAGACAGTTGTCCAATGTGCCACGCTGTGGGTCTGAACATGGGAAGCAAACTTCTCACCACGCGTCCACGACTGCACCTATACTGAACTTTCTGCTGCGGACCACCAGTTTCTCATGGCATGTTTGAGCGTTACGCTTTTAAGATAACGGAATG
>NC_142933.1:118282463-118284963 GCF_046866305.1 Octopus bimaculoides | reverse complement strand
AAGTACAGAGATAGAGAAGAAAATCACAAAAATGAAAACAGTAATAAGAGTGAAACTAACGACGGAATACTATCCAGAAAGTACGAAAGTAACAGTTATTGACGACGAGAGATGTGAAAAACTACGAGAACTGTTCGGAAATAAGATGGACCCAACGGGAGAACGCGTCGAGTTCGACGACTTGCTGCCAGTAGTAGAGTATGACGACCTGTTGGCGTACATAAAATAGTTTCTAAAAAAATTGAGTAAAAATTTTAAAATTTTAAATGACTAAAAACAAATGCAAAAAGGAAAATAAGAGGGAAAAAAAAGAACTGATTTATAAAAGTAAAACGAAAAGCATTTGAATGATACTGCCTGCGAGTGGGGAGCAGGCAACCCATTTCATCCTCATTGTTATTATCCATCATTCATTTGTTCGTTCCGTGTCTTTTGTCCCCACTGTGGTGTTTTGTCTGTCCTTGTTCTGTCCCCTCTGTGTTATGGCTGTAGTGCCAAACTAAAGAAAGTTCAGTGTTGGTAGCAGTTGAGTTATGTGTAATAGTAATAGTAGTTCGTCGTGTATATACTTTCTCCCCACTCCCTGCTTCGTTATATTATATATCCAATACAAGGATGCGATAATTTTCCTTACACAGAAAAATAAAGAGGCGTTGCTCCGAAATATCGCGGCTGATTGGTCATTTCTCGAAGAATTTGCACGCTTCATTTCTCCTGCCTATGAAAAGTATTGAATAACAATCGCTATCTAAATGAAGCATAATTAAGGAAGGAAGTAAAATGAGTAAAAGGGAGTAAAATTAATTTGCACATTCTGCAGTTGTTGGCGGCGAGAGTAATTAATTAATCTTAGTTTCAAATTTTAACACAAGGTCAGCAAGTTCAATGGAGGGGTGAAGTCGATTTCAACGACCCCAGTACTTATCTGGAATCTATTTTATCGACCCTGAGAGGGCGAAAGGCAAAAGCAGCTTCGGTGGAATTTGAACTCAAAACGTAAAAACTGACAAAATACCGCTAAGCATTTTTCCCAGCGTGTTAACGATTCTGCCAGCTCGCCGCCTTAATTAATTAATATTTCACCAACAGCGTGTGACAAAATCTAAAGTGAATTTAATATTCGAGCGTCGTACTGGGGTACATAACATTTTTTTTATTAAGTGCACAAGTTGGTAGAGAACTCTTACTCTATAGTTATTCTTCCTGTTCTTTTCTACTGCAAGCAAATAATAGGTTCCAAGAAATAATGCGCCCTTATGAAGTTCTTGTAGGAGGAGAGATGCAGGATGTCTTATATCCAGAAAAAGTTACAGATTATTTGCAGAAATGACACCATTGACACGAGCAATATGCGCTGGTGGATGAAGATGGTTAATGGAGGGGAGACCAGCATTGTAGCAAACTATGCGATCACTGACACGAATTGCCGGCGAGTGGACGAGCTGATTTATGCTGAAAAACGAATCAAAACTTGTGAGCTTGCTACACCTCTAGACTGTAGTGATAATGCATTACAAAGATGGAGGGCAAGTTTTGGCATCGGTAAGTGCTAGCAAGGTGTGTACGACTGTTGATATCCGATTTGAAGAGGAGAAAAGTGGAATTTTTCTCTGATCTCCTGAAAGCGTTTGAAGCCAATGAAGACGCGTTTATTATTTTTTTTCAGATATAATGACAGGGGATGAAATTTGGGCATATCTTGTTGATCCGGAAACGAAAGCATCACACCTCTTTTCCAAAGCATAAGAACTGCAAGAGCCAGTCATCGGCACAGAAAGTCATGGCGACTGTTTTGGGGGATAACAAAGACATCAGTCTCCTTGGTTTCCTGGGACGTGGCTGTACTGTGAACAGCGAGCGGTATATTGCGACACTCAAAGAGCTTAGAGAATTAATTCATCGATAGGAAATGACTGAAAGTGAAAACGATCAATATTCACCTTGATAATGTGCAACCATATATACAACATCGAGAACAGATCAGGAAATCCGCAAGTTAGGCCGGTCAGTGGCACCTCAACTGCGATACATCTCGAATTTGATATTCTCTGACTTCCAGCTGCTTCATTCAATAAAGGACAGTCTTCGGGGACTAATATTTGATTACATAGATGAGGTGATAGTTGCTGTAAATCAGTGTGTATAAGAGTGCACAATGAATTTTTAAAAGATTCAAAGGTCAGGTTCAACGATGGCGCATATGTAAAGCTTGCGAAGAGATTATGATGAAGATTTTGCTATGAAATAAAAAAAAAAAACAGAGGTAAATGTATCTTGTTATGCCCTTAAAGAACAAGAAAAGTGAGATTACGATGACCTCACTCAGGGTTAGTTGTCTCTTCTGTATGGACCCAAAACTCGAACAATGAAGAAAGAGCTTAAGGATCGCCTTGGCGGTATGCTGACCAGATTTCATATGAGAGCTCGAAGCATCGCAAGGCCAAAGGGGAGATTTAGGGAAATATCCCACCCATCTCTATTATTTTTGTTTAACGAAGGG
>NC_142933.1:118272463-118277463 GCF_046866305.1 Octopus bimaculoides | reverse complement strand
GGAAGAAGAAGACCGAATGAAATAAAGCAATAAATGAGTGATGAATGAAAGCGTATAATAAATAAAAAAGAAAAACAGAAAATATGTAACAAAAAATGTTCTATAAGTGTGTGTGTGTGTATACGCGTGTGTGTATATACGTGTGTGTGTATACGCGTGCGTGTGAATACATACCTATGATATATACACACTTACACACACGCGCATGAACGTACACACACACACGCACACACACATATACACACGAAGCGATGAAAAAATTGGAGAGACCTTTCAGAAATTTTCCCCGGAGAAATAACAATTATAATAAATTATTTTAATCTATGTAACATGAAATACATTTTGATCTCTCTCTTTTGTAAAGGTTTCAAAGGTCTTTGTATTTTTAAAGGAGAGAAACTAGTTGTTGTGATTCCATGATTGCTAAGATCGACACAGGGCCATATTTTTTTTTCTCCTTCGTGGAGCGAAAAGCACGTCGATGTCCGTCGATGTCCGCCGTGTTCTTCGGTTTATTGGGACATTTTTGTAAGATGCTAGGTCAGATAAAATTGCTCATCCTTCGCTAGACTTCATCTATTTCTTCTCGTAGCTGATTCGATGGTAAGAGAGAAAAAAAGAGAGACAGAGAAAGAGAGTGAAAGCAAGAGAGTAAGAGAGTAAGAGGTGATAAATCGATTCCAGCTTTTGAATAGTATTATACTTATTCGAATACGTGTGTTTCATGCGTTTCTCCCTAAAGATGGCCGTTAAAACAATGCCTCCACAACGTTGCAGGATCTGAAATTTGAATTTGCAATTAAAGAATATTGGGAAGAAGATGTACAGAATTTTCATATTTAATTGTTTTGTTTACTTTTTACAAAATTCTTATGATTTCTAGCTCCTGGTAATCGTGTATAGCATTTTATTATTCTTTTTAGAAATCTTTAATATGATATAACCTGTAACTTATTTGACATATTTCATTAAAATTAAAAATGAAATTAATTAAAATCAGGAGGAAATTAATGGAATTTAAAAAAAAAATTTGCTTCATATAACGTTCGATCAGGAATTGAAAGAAAGAGAGAAAGTTCTTAGCATTTACGTATAGAGTAATAGCCACTTCTAGGGAAATTATGCCTCATTAAACTAAGAGTCGCCAATAATTTAAACATCTGCGACAAACAATTACACAAGCCGTCTTTTATATATTCTGTTTCATATTTTTATATTATATTTTCAGAATCCTGGTAAAGGAAAGCCAAAGTTGATATCACTAGAATTTGTACTTAGAAAGCATACAATAAGAACAATTTTCAGTTAGGCATTGGTCTGATGTTCTGTCGATTCTGCTTACCGGCCATTTTTTAAATTTTAATGTTAAGGCTGGTAAAAATTTAATCGGGTCCAAAATACTTGACTGCTGTTTGATAGAAGAAATAAGCATTGGCAGCAATTGAACTCAGACTCTGAGACTCGTAAGTATTAATACTGCAACAATTTAGAAATTTTCTTTCTCGATTTACTCAATGAATTAGCAGCATGGAGTTGAATTGGTTTCAATTTAAATATCGAACCAGTTGCTACGATTCATTTCCCAGGAGCTTACTAACTTACCTGGGTTTTTCTTTTTTATGAAATATATAGCTATAGTGATTTTCGTCATCTTTTATTTTTAGACAATTGGACGCAGATGTAGCTGTGTGACAAAAAAGTTTGCTTCATAATTTCATAATTTTGTGTTGTTTCGTTGTTGAACCCACTATGAGACACCTTAGAGTTGATTTGATCTTTGTGACTGACCAAAGCGTTTTGACTGAAATTTGGTAGATGGAAGCTGAGTGGAAGTATGTCGGATGGACCGTTCCTGATTTTTAAATGGTAGAATTAATCTGTCGTCCGGCTTAACACCATTCATTAGTGTTTCTGCGCTTTCATCGCAAGCTTTTTGATCAGGGCTCTGGTTCGAGGATACATTTCTCTTTCCCTCCAGTTTGTTTCATTTGTTTAAAATGACCATAAACTCTGCTCTCCTCTGACGAAGCCATAAGAATATGAAAATTAGTGTTAAAATGTCGAACGTAAGTCACGTAGTTCTTAAAAAGCAGAGAATTTGTACAGAGAGATTTGGTTGCTACATTAACAGTTTCAGTTGCTATATTGATAAAATTACACACTTTTGTTATTTCGATGACTGAATCTGAGCCAATATATCGAAGCATCTTACCTCGTGGCCCCCAGATTTGTTCTTGAGCGTTGTGGTGATTTAAATACCAAATAAATGAAGACAAAAGAAAAAAACCACAGGAAATGTATACTAATTTGAATTATAATAAACATGAAGTACATCGGCGTGCAGTTATGACGATCTTAGAAACAGCGTACATAACAGATACATGACGGATTACTTCGTCCAATTGTTCGATCTATCTGATGACCTAGTCACTAAATTCGTGTACAGATTCGAGTGCCTTCAACGTAATTCTCAAGTAAACTCAGCAAAACACAATGTGACAAGGCTGTACTTTTAAATTACAAATACAGCCCATCCTCCCAATCCGACGTACTTCTAAGTAGTTTCCATCTTCTCACAATTCGCTCACGTTCGTTTCCCCTGGGATCATGCTAAAGACCCATGCTTGAGGTGTCCATACAGTGGGAATCACGGACTTTATGGTTGCGAAGCGAACTTCTGAACCAAATGCGCGCGCATACACACACACATACACACACATATATATATATAGGCGCAGGCGTGGCTGTGGGGTAAGAAGCTTGCTTCCCAACCACATGGTTTCGGGTTGCGTGACATCTTGGTCAAGTGTCTTCTACTATAGCCTCGGACCCACCAAAGCCTTGTGAATGGATTTGGTAGACGGAAACTCTGTGTATGTGTGTGTGTGTGTGTGTGTGTGTGTGTTTGTAAGCGTGTGCTTAAATCCAATCCAACCTAATTTAATCCCATTCAAATCTAACCAGACGTTAATATCTGATGTACTGGGAGTAACCAGTGGAGGTTATAATTAACCAGCCAATCAAGAAATCACTTCAGAGAGTTACTGCCCCAATACTTCAAGTAAAAGTCTCACACAGAGTGAAATCTCTTCGCGGTAACTCCACCTGTGTGGTACTTTCACTTCAACCTTCTTCAAATTCATCGTACTGCCTTCAGATTATGTATTGCTACATACTGTGATGGTCATGTTGGAATGCCCTTTTTTCAAACTACTTCTCGAAGAGGGTTTATCAATAACAGCTAGAAATAGCAACTGAATATCTCTCAAATCACATTTTTGTTTTTAAAGAAAACTCTGACGGGATTGTTACGGTGAACACGCTCAATCTGGGATGTCCTTTGGTGGCCGTCTGGTTGAGAAGCTTGTTTCTCAACCACGTGGTGTCGTATTCAGTCCCAGTGCGGCACATTGGGAAAGTGTCTTCTACTGAAGCTTCAGGCGGACCAAAGCCTTTCGAATGGATTTGGTATTCGGAACGAAACTGAAAGAAGTCCGTCGCACGCGCCCGTGCACACGCGAGCGCATGCACATATGCGTGCATTTATCTGAATTGCTACTTATAATAGCCAAACCTTCCTCAAATGTTATCCTACCCTCTTGAAAATAAGAACACGCTGGATAACGCATTATTCGAGAGAAGGACAAGATGGTTGTAATTGGAATGCCTTTTGTTCATAAGTCTAAGTCAGATCTGATTTAGATGTAAGCAAATCCAATGACAACAGCAGCGGTACCACAATCGGAGTAAATTTTGAAGTATAAGAACCAATTTTCGACTAAAACCCCCAAAAGGCCTCCATTATATCAGATTTAGGCTACTCCATTAAGTACCTTATGACCTGAAAATGATAGAATAGTTTTTTCTCTCTTCCCTTCTGTCTTTCTTTCTTACTTTCTTTCTTTCTTCATATGTTATTTATAACGTGTGTGCGTATATGTATGTGTGTGTGTATGAATCGATCCAGGTCTAACCACACTCTATTTCCTCTAGGAATAAAAAATAAAATGGACCCCAAAACTGAACTGGTACTTAATTCATAGACAGCGAAACGCTGAAAGACCTAGTTGAGCTTGACGTGATCTGAGCTGGGGAAGCAAAGAGTCGAAACGAATAACCACAAAACGCATTTCTGTCGCTCTAAAAATCCTGCCAATTAGTCGCCTGTATGAAGTGAACCAAGTATATAAGCAATGATGAATGAAGATATTAGTCATTCAACTTCTTTTATTGAACGAGCGTCACCCAAGATACGATCTCAATGTCCACCGTCCACTTCATGGCTCACAGAGTTGTTACTGCCTTAAACTACGATAGTACTTAGTATATAAAGATAAACAACGCTAAATAATATGAAAGGCGAGATTGTATTCAACAGATAAGAATTGATATACTTCTGAGGCGGAGTTTGTTTGATCTTTATTAATCTCCTTAAAATTCTTATTAGTAAACTCTATATTATTCAATTAAATGAGCTGAGCGCAAACTATTTTCTTCTCCGTTGCAATATTGATTTGTCAACACATGCACGCGCGCGCGCGCGCAGGCGTACATGTATTTACATACATACGTATACATATATAAGTAAATATATACATGTTACATGTGTGTATATGCACACATATATTCATATATACATATACATACACACGCATATATATAATAAATAGTATATAATACATATTGTGGCACTCCGTCGGTTACGACGACGAGGGTTCCAATTGATCTGATCAATGGAACAGCCTGCTCGTGAAATCAACGTGCAAGTGGGTGAGCACTCCAGAGACACGTGTACCCTTAACGTAGTTCTCGGGGAGATTTAGCGTGACCCAGAGTGTGACAGGGCTGGCCTTTTGAAATACAGATACAACAGAAACAGGAAGAAAGAGTGAGAGAAAGTTGTGGTGAAAGAGTACAGCAGGGTTCGCCACCATCCCCTGCCGGAGCCTCGTGGAGCTCAATAAACACTCACAACGCCCGGTCTGGGAATCGAAACCGCG
>NC_142933.1:118252463-118264963 GCF_046866305.1 Octopus bimaculoides | reverse complement strand
AGTAACAAAAAGAATAAGCAAAATGACGTATATGATAGGAGGCGAAAAATGAGAACACAAAAGACATTTAAATCAGCTAAAAAAATCGATATACAGAGAAAAGAAAAGAGATACCCATGGAAGTGCTCTAAGACACCGTTGATGTTCCAACACCACAAGAAGGTGAACCTAGGTGTAGCAGCAAAAGAAAGAGGAAGCAAAAATAGCAATTGGAAGTAGTGCCTAAACAAAAGAAATATTAAACTTCTCGAGGAAGAAAATCTCAAAAAAGGGAGATGTGGTGAAATAATAAAAATAAAAGTAATAATAATATTAACTTCCAACGGAAGTCAGTCTCAAAAGGGGCAGATGTTGTGGCAAGACTCATTGATACCCCTGAGGGATTGGAAGAATGGACTAGCCGAACTCTTATAAAAAGTAGTGCATTGGTTGAGACGAGAGAGAAGTCGTTGGAGTCGTTGAGAGATCGTGGACGTTGCAGGAAGTCGTTGAGATCGCTGAGAGTTTGTATTTATTGGAGAATCGTGTTTAGTGGAGGAATTTGAAGTGGGTCGAGTGAAGACAGTTGTGTTTATCCCTGCTTCGTGAAATCCTGTATAATTCAACGTACAGAAGGAGCGAAGGGTTAAAAAACTAAAGGCATCAGAACCTTCTGCACAAATATACGCGTGTTTGTGCGCGTTGTACGTATTTGTGTATATATATGTATATATATATATATATATATATATATATATATATATATATATATATATATATATATATATATATATATATATGAATATATATGAATATATATGAATATATATGAATGTATATGTATGTATATGCACATATAAGTATATATGTATATGTATATATATATATATATATATATATATATATATATATATATATATATATATATATATATATATATATATATATAATATTATTAGGGACAAAATCCAAAATTACAGGTAAAAAACTCAATTAAAATCAATTTATAAAAAATTAAATTGAGCCTTATAGATAAAGTATATATAAAATATATATAGTTTTAGGGAAAATAACCAATTTTCAAGAACTCATCGATGAAAATCCACTATCACATATAGAAAAATTAATAATTAAAAGCACAATAAATGAGTATAATATAAAGTAAAGTAAATATCATAAGATAAATATAATAAAAAGATTACACGTGTTTCATAACCAATTTTCAAATAGAAAAGAAATTTAAATCGATTAAAATCAATTGAAATTATCTAAAATAAGTTCTATTCAAAAATATAGCTACTCGTCAGATCGTAAGTAGAACAATAATTAGATATATATCTCAACCAACAATAAGTACCAAATGAATTAATATGATATACTTATTATATAAAGATAGAAAAATTATTTAAAAAATATCATAATATCAAAATAATAACCAGTCAATAGACGAGTAGCTATATTTTTGAATAGCACTTATTTTAGATAATTTCAATTGATTTTAATCGATTTAAATTTCTTTTCTATTTGAAAATTGGTTATGAAACACGTGTAATCTTTTTATTATATTTATCTTATGATATTTACTTTACTTTATATTATACTCATTTATTGTGCTTTTAATTATTAATTTTTCTATATGTGATAGTGGATTTTCATCGATGAGTTCTTGAAAATTGGTTATTTTCCCTAAAACTATATATATTTTATATATATATATATATATATATATGTATGTATATGTATATATATGTATATATATGTACATATATATGTATATGTAAGTATATATGTATATAAGTATATATATGTATATATACATGTATATATATATATATGTGTATATGTATATATATGTATATGTGTATATATTTATGTACATATATGTATTTGTACATAAATATGTATATATACGTATATATATATGTATATATATACATATATATTTGTATATATATACATATATATGTATATATATATATATATATATATATGTATATGTATATATATATACATATGTATATGTGTATATATATACACATATATATAAGTATATTTACATATATACATGTATATATGTCTACATATATATATATATATATGTATACCATATATATACCTATACACACATATATATGTATATACACACACACACACACACACACACACTCACACACAGATATATATATATATATATACACACATATATGTAGACACATATATGCAGACACATATATACAGACAGATAGACAGTCAGACAGATAGAGAATGTTTCGCTTGGACATTGTGATACTAATAACCTGGTGTTAGAACTCAATATACATATGCTTCAGAATAAATCTTTAGTTGAATACAGAGCATAATATGAAATTTTATATACATACATGGACAAAAAAACTTATGATACCATATACTAGATACCATGAAATTCTAATAATTTCATTAATTTCTTAGTCGTGATTAGCTAAAGCAAAACCGGTTGATTACGTAAGTATCTTATCTCATAAAAAAAAATATATATATATATATACATTCTGTGCATTTTCCTTCTTTTTATATTTTTCATTACAACTTACCCCTATGGGGGAAAAATTTATATTTATGAAGAGAAAAGAGTTTATTAAGACTGGTGCAGCGTCCTGTCACCCTTGAGTTTCTGCTGTGAACAACCGGTTCTTCAGAGAAGTCCAAGTAGGCCAGGAATGAAATGATATGTATCAATAGGCGAGCAGCAACATCTAAACAATGAACTCTTTAGATGAAACATGATTTTGTTTACTGAAGTTAAGTGGCCGCACTCAGCTGCATTCTTCAACTGGAATTGCATGGTGAAAGTTGGCTCAATTGACCTGGCACTTCTCGTCACTTACAGTCACCGTTTAGTGAATTCGATGGAACACAACACCTCCCTCTCTGCCCTCGCTTTTCTCCACAAGTGGAAACAGAAGTTATTGAAGTTTTGAGTCTGGGCTGAAGAGGATGGTATCTGTTTTCAGTTCACTTAAATGTTGTTGATCATGCAATCTGTTCTGTCTTGGCCACTAAACATGAATACTGCCTTTCCTTTCCGAACAAA
The DNA here is from genome assembly GCF_046866305.1 of Octopus bimaculoides. NCBI lineage: Eukaryota > Metazoa > Mollusca > Cephalopoda > Octopoda > Octopodidae > Octopus > Octopus bimaculoides. The sequence goes on along the minus strand of NC_142933.1, from coordinate 118,261,911 downwards.
GGAAGGCGGAGCGAGAACATTACAATAGGCTTCGCTAGAATCCGAGTCTGTTTTGAGGTTTTCCAATTACAGTAGTTCGACATAACTCCACAAGTCGGCATTGGACGAGTTTGTGAAGAAGGGTTTCGTTGCCCTGTGTGTTTTTCGGACTCCTATCTGACGGTATTATTACGTCCTAAAGTTTGTTTCGAACTATCAATGCTTACTCATCACCAATACCAGTACCCAGCCAGGGATTTCTAGACGTTGTCTGTATTTCCTGGACTGATAGTCCTTTCATCTTCGTCAGATCCTAAAGAACCCCCGAAAACGTCGACACTTTTACTCCCCTATAGAATACAAGGGCCAAGATACCAGCAGCTACATTGCTGACTGGCAGAGAACTGTGAGCGTTTAACAACATAACTTGCTTGGCCTATGATTTCGGCTCTGACAAAGAGACGTGCCTCACAAATGGCAACCACACTTCCTCGTTAGTCAAGAACTTCTGAGGTACCACAGTCATAACACATACTTGAACTTCAGCAACTACGTCATACCGAGTCCCCTTTACGTAAATACCAACTGGTTAGTTAAAGATTAAATGTCTATAATGTCAACTTGGAATTCGTTCTCCTATGTTTATTGGGTTTTAGTTAACAAGAAAAGGAAGAAAAATATATTAAAATACCTCCTCTTCTCTGTATAATATTACTTTGCGAAATCTAATCTTAACGAAATCAAATTAACATTGAAATGTTGTATTGCTAACAAAAAGTGACTGAGGATTGGTGTAAGTTACCTTATGTATTCATGGCTGCCGTCTACTCAGTGGTTTAGAAACCTTATCGAGTTTCTTATTTTCTCTACGTGAAGTCGCAACTAACAAAGTGGTTAGAAAGTCTGCCTACAAACATAAGGATTGATAGTTTGTATAGTTGCTCGGCGTAGCACTGTTATGATTGGAAAAGGAATTCGGCTGAAATTAATTGTCATTAGTAAAAGAGTAAACGCTTCGGTTTCCTTGGCATTTATCCTTGTTACGCTTAGGAAACGAACCTTCCTCCACATCACCGGTCTATACTGAAATGATAGCTTTGCAGTGTCACACAACATAGGCGACCATCGAAATCATCCTTTCAGGTCAACTCTCTGCATCAATGCATCAGTCCTTAGAAATTTCTGTTTTCACTCTTCTTTAATGATCTGATTAAAGCCCATGAAAATGAGCTGTAGCTTTACGTTGACAATTCTTTTCTATTTAGGTCAGTAAGATTGATAGAAGGAAGCAAAACAACAGCAGTCGGCTTGAAAAAGGAAATTAGGAGAATGGAAACCTTGGCAGATGAGAGGTAAGTCAGATGTGAGCCATCAAAATATTAAATAATATTTCTATTAAAGAAAAAAAAGCCCGCCAAAACTGGCATTGCACGTTGGGGATTACTATTACACTGCAGGCCTGTGTGGGCGTCACTTATCTACAATATCTGCAATATTGTTACACAGAGGATTGGAGTGCTGCAAACAGTGTAGGAAACCTGGACTAGGAAGGAAAAAAAACTATCGTTTCCAATATGAAAGCACATTTAACAAACTCGCGAAACTCAGGAAAAATTCTCTTAGGATTATGGCTGTTGGTGTTAAACGTGCGAAAAACTCGCTGTCAAAGATTTATAACACAACACATAGGTTACTGTAGCAACCGTTCTTTTTAAGAATCTTACAAGTCCCAGGTCATTAGAACTACCGCTGAAGTATGAAAGACACTATTTTAAAATTACCAGTACACTAATACCTGAGCAAGGCCTAGTGATACACAGTGCCAAACAAACTATGGCCTAGAAATGCCTTCATTCAACTATGAAGACTAGGAGAAAAAAAACAACCTTCAGACACAAGATGAGATGGGGTTAGTCCACATTGCTTAGTAAGGAACATAGAGTCGGTTTCCCTGGTTTATATATTCCTCGCAATGCAGGACGATGGTCCGTCGCAGGATAACTCATTTTTCCCAGCTGAGTTGACTGGAGCAATGGAATATGTGACACAGGCTTTAAAATTCTTGGTGCACACACTCATTGCCATCACAAATGCATTGGCCTACGTTCGTCGGAAATCTGTAATAAACGACGCTATTGTTCACAAATTTCTGACATATATAAACATAAAAGCAAAAGTGTAAACCTATATATATTTGCATACATGCAAACAAGCGGCCACGTGTTTTTTGAGCTTGTCGGCTGTCACTATAGTTGTTAGTGTTTGTTACAAACATAATGAACTGGGGATTTAGATGTCTTTGTATACGTATATGTGTGTGTATAGATGTATATGCATGCGCGTGTCTACGAGTATATATATGTATATATGTGTGTGTGTATGTACAAATATATATATATATATATATATATATATATATATATATATATATATATATATATAGCGGCACTTGAATGTTGTCCAGAGTTTATGCTACAAAACCAATGTTTATGTTGGTACTGAGTAAATATATTCTACTATTATTACACCGGCAAAGACATTTTCCATTATAAATTCCACTTTACCTGTTTTCCTAACCAATTCAACGATGCGCCTTTTCTCTCTCTTTCTTTTTCTTTCTTTCTTTCTTTCTTTCTTTCTTTCTTTCTTACTTTCCTTCTCTTTGCTCCCGTCAATATTTACCCCGTTCTTCTTCTTCTTCTTCTTCTTCTTCTTCTTCTTCTTCTTCTTCTTCTTCTTCTTCTTCTTCTTCTCCACCGCCTCTGTCGTCATCAACTATGATCATAATCGTCGCCATAGCCGCCGCCGCCGTCATCATCATCATCATCATCATCGTCATCCCTCTTACTCTCCGCCCGCCGTTTCATACGAAAGCAATTAGTGTTACGAGTTAGTTCTACACTTGCTCACCCCTAACTTCGTAACTTCTCTAAGTTGGCTCCAATAAGCGCCCTCTGTCGGGTTCTTTAAGTCTCTACTGTGTCACCTTTTGACATATCCCACCCGACCCTGACAAAAATCTCATTAACTTATTGTAAAATCTCAATTACTTCCAGACCTGGGCCACATCAGTCATTTAGTGTAAAATGCAGCCAGCTTTTTATTTCTCCCATGTTTTATTTCTGCCGTTGATTTATGTTATCTTTTTTAATATTTCGCTCTGCTCTTATTTCGCTGAGTTTCATTACATACATATAATACATCTCTCACCTCTTCGTTTCTCCCTTGCTATCTCGTACTTTCACTCTCTCTCCTTCTCTCACTATATATATATATATATATATATATATATATATATATATATATATATATATATATATATATATATATATATATATATATATACACACACACATATATATATGGATATATGTAGATACTCACACACAAAGTGAGGGAGAGCAGGGGAAGTGAAAGAGTTATTCAATACATCCATATATTCATGCATCAAACCATACGTATAAAATAGATATTGCGTGGGTGTGTTCGTATGTGCAAATATACATGATATACATACAAAGCTATATCTATTTATCTATCTATCTGTCTGTCTATATATATATATATATATATATATATATATATATATGCTTGTATCTTCGATGTCGTGTCCCTATAAAACACTTTTGTTATATCTTTTGTCAGTATGTTCAACAAACCTTGCTTGGTGTTGTTATTTTCACATAGCATAATAATTTCAAATTTTTGCAAAGAGACAGCAGTTTTTGAAGAGAAGGTGAAGTCGATTACATCGATCCTAGAGCTCATCTGGTATTTATTTTATCGGCCCCGAAAGGATCAAAAGCAAAGTCGACCTCGGCAGAATTTGTCCGGAGCGCTATCGGTTCTGCCAGCTCACCGCTTTATTTTCCCATAACATAATAAACAAAGTTAATATTATAATGTTTCTCAAATTACATATTACTTTTGTTTTTACTCAGGTTTACGGTACATCTGGTGCAAATTTCGTGCGTCGCAGAGTTGGGGAAGCATTTAAGGCTGAATGCCTGGTACCAACCGTAAAACATGGGGGTGGTTCTATCATGGTGTCGGCCTGCATGTCTGCTACAAGACCCGGAGAAATGTTTTTACGTCAGGGAAGGATGAATTCAGCTACCTATGTTTCTATTTTATCGGATGTTTTAGAGCCATCAAGTGCTAAATTGCATCCAGGAGCGTCGAAAAACAGTGTTATCTTTCAACAAGACAACGCTCCATGCCATACAGCAAAGAATACTCGTCAATGGTTTGAGACACGGGGTATTGTACCCATGGACTGGCCAGCTCAAATTTCCGATCTAAATGCAATCGAACACCTATGGGGAACTCTTGGTGAAGTTATCAGGAACACAACTAAAAATAAAGAGCATTTGTACCAAAGGTTGAGAGAAGAATGGAGTAAAATTGCGCCCAGCACCTGCAAGAAACTAGCTGATTCAATGCCTGACCAAATAAAAGCGGAAGTTGATGCTAAAGGAAGGTCAACCGGATATTAAAACTAATGTATATTGTGAAATATACCATAATCTACCATGGGCATGAGTTTCATTAACATTGAGATAGCAGAACCTCAAAACATTGGGGTGGCCTAATACTTTTGGCCAAGGCTGTATAACACAAGACAAGGAAAAAGCTGTATATTGCATTGATCCTCTAACATTGAAACTGGCCACGTCTGATCCAAATATTCTATCTACCTTATGTTCAAACTGGTCAGATCTGGCGTCTCACACTTACTCAACTATCTTAAGCAATCACAACATTGAAATTTTGAAATTGTGAGATAATGCTTGATTAACTCAAAACAATGTGAATAAACAAGCATCACATTTTAGGAAGGGCTAAACTCTTTGTAAACATTACATAGCATCAACATGGGTGTGATGGAAAAGCCACTTCCAAATCTCCGGTTTTGTAAATTGACATCCTTATTGACTTGAGGATGATCTCTCATCAGGCCATCTGTGCTTCTTGTACAGAGAGTATATACTCCACTAAAGTAGGGTACATACACTTATCAATAGTTGTCAAAAAATCTCTTGAACAGTATTCCAGTGAAGATTACTATAGACATAACTGAATAGATAGTCAACCAACCAAACTGTACAAAACACACATCCTGTAAAAAGCTACTTGAAGGATGTTCCTCTTAAATAAACTTAAAGCCATACTGTAACTATTATGCATAATTTCCGTTAGTTGTATCATGTCTGAAATAGGAAGTAAGCTCTTTACGCCACCTCCTATTGAAGAAATACGTGTATAGTCACAGTGCAAAATATTCAAGGCTATTTTTACCTATGGTAACATGATGCTGACACACCACACGTAACAGAAGTTTTGCGTTTGCGAAAATCTTGCCGAGATTGTTAAAAACCTTTACACATGAAAAACGTTTTAAAAGAATTATTTTCAATTATCAGCACAGTTGCCATTATTTTGGATGACCTTCTGCCATTTATCAGGTAGCTTTTTGATTCCTCTCAAGCAAAATTCAGCTGACTTTGACATGAAGAAGCTTTCCACATACATTTTCACCTGAACTTTCTGAGAAAAATTTTTCCCCATCAGAGTATTTTGTAGGAAGCGAACAAAATGGAAATCAGTTGGTGCAAGGTCTGGTGAATATAGTGGATGGTGTAGAACAGATCAGCCCAAATCCAGTATTTCATCCTGAGTGATTCTTACTGAACGTGCACTTGCATTATCATGGAGAAGCACAACGTTTCTCCTATTGGCGAGTGCAGGGCGTTTTCATAAAAGATTTTCATGTACATGTTACAACTTTTGAGAGTATAGTCGGCATTTAGTGTTTGATTGCTGTTTAAAAACTTAAAATAATACTGCGGTGATTCCACCATACACGCAACGTAACCTTCCTTCCATGGAGCTCAGCATTTGAGGTTGGTTTTGGAGATTTATTCTTGTCAATCCACTACATTCTGTGTTGGATAATGTCATAAAAGACCCATTTTTCATCACCTGTAATATTATTGAGAAACAACTCATTTCTCTGTCTTGAAAGAAGATTTGTTGCTATGGACATGCGATCTTCCCTTTTCTTCTCACTAACAGTACGGGGAACTGAAACACCCATCTTGATGACTTTTCCTATCTTTTCCACGTGGTGGCAGATGGTGGATTGGGATGTATTGAGGTCAATTACTAATTCCCGAGCCGTTTTACGAGGACTGAATTCCACTAATTATCTTAAAGCATCTTGATCAAAGAGTGATAAGCATCCTGGTTTGAGGATGACAAAACTCTGGAACATTGCTGTGGAAACCAATTTCGCACTTGCTGGTCATTAGTAACACCTTGGCCATACACACTATATATTCTTAGCTGTTTCTCTGGCATTTTTCCATTCTTAACCCCCCCCCCCACATCACATGTCAAATATGCACTTTAATATTAAACTATGATGCTTAAATATGAATGACAGGTGAGGCTCTTTTAAAAACAGTAGTTTCCATTTCAATTTTAAACATCAGAAGTTAGAAATGCGTGGTTACAATTTACTTCGATAAAAACGGAAATTATTTATGACTCGACCCAATAGGTTTTGTATTATGTCAACGTTTCCGTAACGTGGCGAATACTAGTGCTTTCTAAAAGGAAGTAAATGAAGATTCTTTGTCTGTACGAGATAATCGTCTTACTTAACAACAATGTATACCATATCAGTTTATACAACGTTCAACTGACAACATATTACATTGCAGAATATGTTGTTCCCCGGCAAAAGGGTAACAGCTGCAATGAAGATCTCTTCCTAACTTCGAGGTTTCAGGTTTTATTTATTTGTCCGACACGTTGGAAAAATGTCCCCAATCTTAGGTTGGGGTCGATCAAGGGAAATTTGATAGATGGAAGGCTGTGTGGAAAGCTGTCGAAAGGATTTTTCCTGTTTTAAGGTTGTAGATTTAAACGCCACCCGGTTCCATGGCTCCACCCGTCGTTGGATGACTTTAGCAGAGACGATGCCGTAGTAAATTTCAATTGGTTGAATGTCTAGTGTTATATGTTTATGATAATTCACGAATGTTATGACTAATCATAAAAGTGTTAATACGGTCGTATCTTGCAATTTCACAAGTGTAGAGCTTTATCAACATACACAGTTGTATGTTTTACTTTATTCAGCTATCAGGTCTTTAATGATCTTCATTGGAATACTGTTCAAGAGTCTTTTTAACAGCTACTGATATGTGTAAGTATTCTACTTTAGTAGAGTTATACAAGAAGCACAGCTGATTGGAGGGCTCTTTTGGTCGTGTCACGCTTAAGTTTTACAAGTTCCTATTATTTCATCACTATACACATCGGTACTACGTAACGCTCATGAAACTTAGCTCATCCTGATCTCCTACTTCAGAAACAAGAATTATTGACTTTAGGAGTCAACAAAGCACTTATTAATTAACGCGTGCTTTGTTGATTCCTAAAGTTCAATTCAGATTCTTCTATAGACCTGGAGATGACAACGAGGAAATCCCTCAATAACATACTTTACATTACATCCTTCACTTTCTTTGATATGTTTTTTAAAAGATCTGGATCTCATTTTTTGTTCTGAATCACATATTAAACTTTTCAGGTTTATAAATTATCTCACGATAATCTTCCTTTTTTCTTTTTTTTTTTTTAGTCTGGAGTGCATTGCGCATAACTTTGCATCACCCACGAGATCGGTGAGCTTAGATATCATTAATGCACAGTTTAAACTGTTACATGAACAGAGACAAAATTCCAGCGTCGACATTCTAGGGACAACGGAGGAGTACTGACGGCTAGGGCGAGGCTGAGGAAATTGAGCGTACCAAAAATAACTAAGCGAGATGATGACTGGTTGACTGGATACGTGCAGTGGTGAACACATTTCGGTAGGAGTTGGATTTTAAGGTGAGAAAGAGATCAAAGGTATCTGGAGTAGGTCTGGAATGCGTGTAGGAGATGAAACGAGTTCATGTAAAGGGTTAGAAATAGTAAAGAATTCGCTTTATGCGCCGGCAGCATCGATGTGAGATGAGTGGGTGAGTTATGTCAAGTTGTAAGCATCGACGTTATCGAAGACGATGATTTCAGAGAGGGAAAGTGGTGAAATCTCTATTCTCAATGCAAGAGGAGATATATTCACAGAGCTGCCTGGATGTAGTCTGGAGAACAGAGGTATTAGGAGGAATGAGAGAGGGAGACTTTAAGCCAGAGTAGCTCGAAGTTGTTATTATTGAAATCCTGGTGGGAAAGGTGAAAGACATTAAACTTGTCTTGTTAACATTAAATTTACCATACCAAACTTACTACATTTACTACATCGTTAAATTTTACCTCTAATGCCCTTGATTTGAGATTTTGCTAGATAAGTTATGAAACATAATAAACTTAAAATCAAGAGCGATCATTATCAAGACGAAACATTTATCTCTTCACTGCATTATTCACATGTAGTCAGCTGTAGACATTATCACACAAGTTACTGGGATTAGGGATTCCTTTAACTTGAAGACATTTGCTAATCAAAACGACTGACATCAAATCGACGTTGCAAGTATTGTAATGATGTAAACAGAAAATTTACAAAACAAACCAAAAATGTATGTCTCTACAGTTTGCTTGAATTGTTAAAAAATTCGTGTTTCAGAATGTTGTGTCGAGATATAAAAAAGGTTAAGTAATATGCATTTTGCTTGATTAAATTATTGTTTTGTTTCTTAACTGTGTTACTATTGTTTTGTCTAGTTGTTTCTTGACTATACTCTTGTGTATTCTTATTCCATTCATGTGCTTATGTTACACAACCCCGAAGCAACGAATATTCTGAAGTGTTACACATGCGGATATGATTGTTATACTTCAAACTCTATCGCGTTGATGTAAAACAGCTGCGCCATAACACTTCACACAACGGAAGAAGAGCTGAGATACACTCTCTGAGCAATTAACAACCACTTGAAGACAGCATATCCACTTGACAATTTATGTTATGAAAAACATCAACATTATAGCATAACGTGGGGATTGCGGAATGATGTACTTTGTGTATGTATCACACATGTATCGAAATTTTTTTCTATGTTTAGAGCAGGTCTGTCTGATTTTACTGGCGGAGCCGCCTGGAAGATACCTAACAGACATCAAAGAGAAGTTGAAAAGATCTCCAGAGAAATCTTTCGAAAGAGATAATGATTTCATTGTTCTCTTGGGTTGTCAGACTCTTGTTGGTGAAAAAAACTCTGAAACATCTTACCAAAGAATCTAAGAAATCTGCAAGGGGTAGATGTGGAAACGTTCAAAAAGCACCCGGACAAATTTCTCTCTGAAATTCCAGACGAGCCAACATCGCGGTAGGAGGCATAAAGAAGAGCAATTTCGTCCAGCTCGCTTCTTCACAAAAGAACAGTACCGAAAGGAAACCTCAGAATACTGAAAGTCGGTGCTCCAGTATGGCCACAGCTTCGGGCCGAAA
>NC_142933.1:118232463-118247463 GCF_046866305.1 Octopus bimaculoides | reverse complement strand
CAAGAATGGCCTTTATCATCAGGCTTGACCAGATGTTAAAAGACAAAACCAAGTGGCCTTTATCTATACCTCTTCATTCAGTTCGTACAAATTTAGTGAGTTTATTTTAGTATTCCATCAGTTTCAGATATTGCACTGTGACATTACTAGAGCACTGCTTCATTTTACTGCCGGAACCAAAGATTATGATTAAGAATGAGAAATAGAGAACAAACACCCACGACAAAATCTCAATCAACAAATGAAAAACGGACCAATCACTAAAATAAAATATTCAAACGAAAAGATACATTGAGGATTTCAGAAACAAGTCTAGGATCCATAATAGATGTGGACGTAGTTCTGTTGTTAAGTTTTGCTCTACAATTATCTGGATTCGTGTTTGATTATAGTGCACCACACCTTGAGCAAGGGATTTTTACCATAAACTCGAATTTACCAACCCTTGCGCATGGAGTTTGGTAGACAAAATCAATGTAGAAGTCCATCTGAAGGATTTTTTTCTTTCTTGATCAGTGGACTTAATCCATCACCCGGTTAAACACCGGTCCTGGAGATCTTGAGTGAATCTAGCGAGAGTTCACTGTGTTGCAAGTATTCTCGGCAAGTCACATATCTGAGAATAACTTTCATACCTTTCAAATGTTCACGGATCCAGCCGTGGCTCTTCTGACGAAGCCATAAAATTATTTTAAAATTTTTATTTGATTCAAGGGATCAATACTTCTTGCTTGGCTTTGTTTTACCAAGTCAGTTAGATGATTTGAACGTTGACACTGTTTCCATCGTAATCAACTGTATATCATCTGTTCAACAGTAGACGAAAGAAATAACCTTCATAAAGTAACCCGTCTCTAAGATATAACTTAATGTATTGCGTATATAGAGAAGTAGTATAACTGGGGCATTAGTATTTTGTTTTAGTTGCTATAAACACTCAGACATTACACTGATTTTGATTCGAGGAAACTTTTATTTCTGACACGAAGTGACGCCTGGATATTTTGACGTTTTTCTTTATCCATTTGCTGGAATGGAGGAAGGTGTAATGAATGCCCACGATATCGTTAAACACTCCTTGACCAAAGGCACTGATATCATTAATATTTCATTTGAACCTGTGTAAGTCAACACTTGGGGGAATGTTATGAATAAGGGGGGTTCAAGACCTACGTTCTGCAAAGGGAGGACTGGGTATAGTGATTAGCGCAGGATATGAGAACTGGACTCAACAAGTGAGATAAGAGGAGAAACGAGTTGGACAGGAATGACAAAATGGAGATTACATGAGTTCTATTATAATAGCGTTAAAGGTAGAGAGAGAGACGGACAGAAAGAAAGAGAGAGAGATACAGACAGACAGAGAGAGGAGAAGAACGAGGCAGAGAGAGACACACAGAGAGAGTAGCAGAAGGGAAAGATGAGAGAGAGAAAAAGATGCGATAAAAAGGAGTACGCCTGTGAACCAGATGCTGCATCATGTTTGTGAGTGAATTTATGCTAATTATTTGGGTGGCTATTTTCTAGATGCAGTCAGGATGTCTGCGTGTGCAACAGCAGTACTGTCCCAGATGTTAATTGCTGGTAGGGACAGAACTGGGTTTGCGACTCATGTTTTTCAATTCTTGGTTGAGCGTTTTCACTTGTTTATTGAACATTTCTTTCCGCCAGATGCCACTTTTCACCCGTTATGTCTTTCTCAGATTATTTGGAAAACAGTAGAAGCAAACCCGAAGGCGAATTCTACAACAGTAGTTCATAAATGTATGCTAATAATATAAATACATATATGTGGTTATATATGTGCAAGTATACACACACATGTGTATGCATACATAAGCATAGAGACACAAACATATCCTCATTTTATTTATTTATTTATTACGATTCTTTAAATTTCTCCAGGGAAGAAAGAATCAGTCGGTCTGTAAAAAATATACACAAAAACAAAATAAATAAATAAAAGTGATCATATAATTAGATGGAATCAAATAATTAGGTGAAGATTTTTTAAATATCTTGCACATTTATTTCCGCTCGTCTTACAAATTGAATTTTCAAAACTTGTAATAAGTGTATTTTTTCTTCGAGAATCTCAGTTGTTCGTAGTTTCTGCCGCCAAATTTACTGACAAAGTTTCCAGTAATCATAGGTACTAATGTGAACCTTTTGTAAGAGTACGAGAATAGCTGTCGGTTCTAAAGCAACTGTCAATAATTGTTTCGTTTTTCCTATCGTCTTCTACTAAGATACTTTACATCTGCTTGTTAAAACTCTATTGACTTCAACAAAAGGGCAGGCTTTCCGAGATATATGTAGGTGGTGTGGTTTAACACGACAATCTGACAGTTGGTTACCCTTAGTAAAGTTGAATTTGTGCCAAGCATTCAAACCAGATTTCATTTCCCTCCATCTCACGTGTTTCCAATGGACATTGAACTATAGATGTCCATTTGTGTTGAGGGGCTCTGCAATGACCATAAATGCTGTTTCCTCACTGACTAACTAATAAAAAAAATATCATACCTGTAGTTTAAACAGATCTGGAAGCTTTGCCTATGTTCTTAAAATTCTTTTTGCAGGAAGATATATGTTCAAGATCGATGAATTCTGTTATTCTTCAGGACAGTTCATCTCACATGTGACATTATATATTGTTTCCACAATTCTATCATATTCCATAGGAAGACAATACCCGAATAATAGTCTTGGTTGCTTCAATAGCCCAGTCTATGCTTCAATAGCCCAGTCACAGTGTATGTGAGATTACTCTTCATCTATATCTGTCAGGATATATGAATACATGCATACTTATTACGGTGCGCATATATTCGATGCATATATTCGATGCATATATTCGATGCATATATTCGATGCATATATTCGATGCAGCAATCTCAAAGAGAGAAGCTTTGTAATATTTCCCAAATCTTCATTATATCACAAATTGAAAAATTCTTTGTGTTTCGAGGACATGCTCTTCCTTGGAAAACTTCAACATTTCGATGTTTTTCCGCAAATCTGATCCCACATAGCCAAACGTACTTATGATTAGAGATATAAAGGGAAGTTTATAACCCGATTAAGAGAACTGTAAGTTCCTCATTAGTTTGCCATTTAAGTTTTTTTTTTTTTTTTGGCACTATTTAAACGAGACATTTAGATCAATCTGCAGTTGACCACTACAACAACGCATGACACATGCTCCCTGTCTCATGGGACAGTATCTGATCTGTTGTACTTGCAATGCAACACAGAACATATAAACGACATCTCAGAATATGCCTCTGCGATGCTGTATTCTATCAGTGATAATACAATCACTCTTTGTGTTTAATTTGTGTTATGTATGTATATATGTATGTATTGGCACCAATAATGTCAATGAAGTGGAGAGGGTCTATGAGGTGTTATGCAAGCCTCATTGGACCTAAAACTCAGCACAGGCATTGCCGACCTCTGCTTTTTTCCCCTATATATATATTTATCTTATTTTTAGTGAGCAGGGCTCATTAGCCACCAACGGAGCCGCAAATGCAAAATATAAGTTAGTTCTAGAGTGCACAATGTTCCTGAAGGTCGGCAATGGTCTTCCTCGGTCACGAGTGGACGGCCATCATCATGTATGTATGTATGTATGTATGTATGTATGCATGTATGCATGTATGTATGTTTGCTTGCATAGAGTATCATCTAAGTGAAAACTACTTGCAGAAAATAGTCAAGATGACGATCAAACTTTGATTTCGGGAAAATGAAAGGAATCGGATATTCCTCCTTGCTCTGCCAGTTACACTCGTTCACCTTCCATAAAATGTTGTCAAAATGTAGGACCACTTTCTGCTTTCTGTCTCTTTTAACTTTGGATACAATGGACACTTGAAAATAGAAAACTGAATGAAAGAGAAACGGCAAAGGTCTGCTACTCCTGTTATTGGGTGAAATTAAGAAAACGGATAATGGTGCCTGCCAAGCCAGTTACACACATGCTCCCTCTCTCTCTCCCTCTCTCTCTCCCTCTCTCTCTCCCTCTCTCTATCTCTCTCTCCCTCTCTCTCCCTCTCTCTCTCTCTCTCTCTCTCTCTCTCTCTCTCTCTCTCTCTCTCTCTCACACTTAAATTTCGCTACAATGGACACTTGAAAATAGTATCTCGTTCCATGTGGAAACCTGACTCAAGGCCTTCCTGGCTCTTCCCCTTTATTTCCTTTCCTGACGAAAACCACGAGAGATAAAGTGGTCAGCTCATCGAACAATGGATGCATTCAGGATACGGTCGAACAACTATGAGATCCTTCTACATTCACGTGATGATGCTATAAACTCGCCGGACAATGAAAGAGTGACTGATTAACTTGGTGCGGCATGAACTAAGTGTTTGTATATGTATATGTATATATATATGTGTGTGTGTGTTATGGAACTTTCGAAGTCTCAGTTATGCTAAAACGCATGGCACAGATATAAAGTGAAAAATTGTTGTTTCCTTTGAAAGACAAACAAAAGGTATCGTGTTGTGTCTTGAAAGGGAAGGTGTGGAGTCTGATGTTAGAGAGTGTGGATCGATTCCGGCAAAGAGGAAATCATCAGTGCATAGAAATAGATTAAGTAAACTATGAAAAAATACAGGAGAGTAAATACGCAATTCACACGTTTTTTAATAGAGCGTAGAGTCTATGGACACAATTTAGATATCAACAAAATTATTGTACTATTTCGCTAAGATTTTAGTAAAATCTAGTATTTCGTTATAAATCGTTTCTTACATAGGTACATAAGAACTATATGAGAAAGAAGGGAAGCAGGCTCAGTCGATTAAATCGACTCCCCAGAACTTGAGTGGCACTTTGTTTGGTAGTTTATTGCATCATCAATTGGTGAATGCAACGGGCATATTATGGCTTTATTAGACCTTCTCTGCAAAGCATATTCTGTTCAGTTGGTAAAACTAAGATTGATTAATATACACGTGTGAGATTGTACATATATATATATATATATATATATATATATATATATATATATATATATATATATATATATATATATATACATATATATATATATACTCACCGGAGTAAAATAGGAATCACAGTGGTCCATAGGTATAAAATAGCTGAGAACCATTACCTTAACCATTTAGCATTTAAACCGGCCATATCTGGCAAAATAGTCTACCTGTACTATGTTCAAATCAGCTAGACGTAGCCTCTCACACCTACCCTGTAATGTCATTCTAAAAACAGATAAATAGATAATCACAGCATGAGAATCTCGAAGCTACAAGATAATACATGATTAATTCAAAATAATGCGAATAACTAAGCATAATACTAGAGACAGTATGCACTGGTATGCACAACGAAGACTGACACGGCTGGTAGCAAGAGCCACAGGTATCAGTATATATCGTTAAGGTGTGATACGTTTTCTGGATCTTTTTTAAAACGGGGGCCACATTTTTCATTAACGAAACACTTTGAAACTTGGAACACTGGTAGAATGTGTCATATAAAACATCTTTTTCTCTTAGTCTTCTTTAAAAAAAAAGAAATCCATAAGTTATTCCATGTTAAAGTTGTCGTATTTCTGTAATTTCAACCAATCACTGACGTCCATTCAGCCGATATACATTAAGTGCCGACTACATAAACAAACGATTCTGAAACAATTCTATCGGTGATAGGGTTAGGGTTAGGGTTAGGGTTAGGGTTAGGGTAAAACAGCAAATTTAAAAAGAAAAAAGCAAATAAAACGAAGAAAAAGAGAAGAAAATGAAAAAAGCAAATTTAAAATGAAAAAAGCAAATAAAACGAAGCTATGGCTTAATCAGCCAAAGGAGTAAATATAAACAACTGAATACTTGTCAGTGATTGGTTGAAATTATCGAAATAAGACACTTTTTTACATGAAATAAATTCGAATACAAAAATATTTTTCTGTTCTATAACACAAAATAGATAAGTATACGAAGTTTGAAAGTCTTTCGGTACCAAAAACACTACGTAAAACATTAATGAAAAATGTGGCCCCCGTTTTAAAAATGATCCCTTTTTCTCAGCTAAAACTTTGCTAACGTCGGATGAGAAGAACCCTAGATTTGCTGAGAAATTGCTTTACTATTGTAACAAAGCGAAGTTATAGTGAACCGACACCCAGTCTTGGAAACCTTTGTTGTCATTTATCAGATTTATAAGATGGCAATTAATCAGAGTGCGTGTGTGTGTGTGTGTGTGTGTGTGTGTGTGTGTGTGTGTGTGTGTGTGTGTGTGTGAGAGAGAGAGAGAGTGTGTGTGTGTGTGTGTGTGTGAGTGTCTGTTATTTTCTCACGTCTGCCAGACATTAATCATTTAAACCAGACAAATCAGTTCTTTAGTGAAATAGATATAATTTCCTTGTTTTCGTATTATATTTTTGTGTGGAAGAAAAGAAGAAGAAGAAGAGAGAGAAAGAGAGAGAGTGTGTGTGTGTGTGTGTGTGTGTGAGGGAAAACGTTAACAGTCTGAGAATCAGGCAAAGACATACAGACAGGTACACATACACAAACACACCTACATGTATAAGAATATATGTATGCATGTATGTGTGTGTACGTGAATATATATATATATATATATATATACACGTTTATGTATGTATGTATGTATGTATGTATATGTATGTATGTACAGTGAAAGAAAGAAAGAAAGAAAGAAAGAAAGAAAGAAAGAAAGAGGCAGAGAGAATTAGATAGAGGTGAAACAAAGGTGCAGTCAGAATGAGAACGTGTCGAAAAGAATATAGAGGACAACTTTACGTTTTTCTTTCTATACAGAACAATAAAACAACGATTGAAATAAATGAAAACAAATATAAAAGTCGCTGCATGACTCAGCAAACGAAATAAATTCTCTGTATTGGCAGCTATGACTATATATATATATATATATATATTCTTTTCTTTCTGATATTGTCTTAAATCTGTTTTAGGTATCTTCAAGGTACGTCAAAAATAACAGGTAATAAACGACTCAATGCTATTACAAGGCACAATTTTTAGTTTGCAATCTGATAACAATCTACACAAAAGTGCGCTTATATTTGACAGTGAACTAGAGTTCAGATAGTTTTTCCTCCTTTTTTTCTTTTTCTTTTTCTTTTTTTTTTTTTTGCATTTTATGCACCTGGTAATAGCGTGTCAACGTATAAGCGTATTAGATCGATAAAATAAGTATCAGTTGTGTACTGGGGCTGATGTAATCGACTAGCCCCCTCCACAAAATGTCAAGCCTTGTACCTATAGTAGAAGAGATTATTACCTCCGCCTTAGCGAAGGCGGAGGTATTGTTTCAGTCGTGTTTGTTTGTTTGTTTGTCTGTCTGTCCGTGGACAAGATATCTCAAGTACCGCTGGATGGATTCGGGTGAAACTTTCTGGGATGTTTGGCCTCGTGACATGCACGAACCGATTAGATTTTGGGATCGATCCGGTACCGGTCAAGGATTCTGGATTATTTTTCCTTTTTTTTATATACTTAACTTTTGAGAGCGGTCGGGTTCATTTTTAGTATTCTCGTTTGTGAGAGCAGTCCAGTTTATTTCAGATATTCTCACTCTAAAAATCATCTCCGGTTAATCGGTGAGAAGACGCTGGTGTTGCCTCGGCGGAGATTTGCGCTCCCTAAGTATTCTTCTTCTTCTTATTATTATTATTATTTGATGAAAACTCACAGCTTATTTCGCTGGATATGATGGAAAGTGTCAGCTCTCCACAGCCAGCAGACTAAGATGACACTTGTTTACTGGTTATGCTTCAAGAATCCCGCGATATTTGTGGGTGTTTTACCTTCACACTTTAACCATAGTAACACCTTGTTTTGTATTGTCCCGAATTGTTTTTGTGTTCGGCCCCTGTAGCCAATAAAGAAAGGATTATTATTATTATTATTATTATTATTATTATTATTATTATTATTATTATTATTATTATTATTATTATTATTAGTCAAGACGAAGAGTGCGATTTTAGATGTTTTATTTTTTGAACAACATTTCGACAGAACGTCTGTCTTTCTCAAGTTCAAACCAAAAGGTGATTGAAAATTCAAAATTTCAGAAACCAAACGTAAACTATGAACGTGAGTAACCAGCGTCCATACGTTGATAGAATGACATCATCAGCTTTTGTCAGTTTTTTAATAAGCAGAAAGAAAGAAAGAAAAAGGAAGACGACAGAAAAAGAAAAGAAAAAGAGAGAAAGAAGAATATTCAATCAAACAGTTTTGTATAAATTTGATGATATTCTCCTGTCATCTTATTCATTCCTCCAGGGCGTGATGTCAATAACTCGCAAACATATTTCTCCTCATACATTCTGAGAAGTGAAATTTTCCAGAAATTCCAATACAACCAACCATTTTTTCTCTTACGGAATTTCTAACATACAATCCACACCGCACACTGTTTATCCATCACACCTGGAACAATCATTTTGTTTTATCAACAAATTTTTTTGGAGATGTTTATATTTATGACAGTTTGAATTTACCAGTTTCACAGGAACTCATGGCACAAATAACAACCTTGTATTCACCACAAACAAACATTATTCCTACAATTCAACAAGTTCATATCATGAATCCCCAAGTTGGTGCATATGATTGTGGCCTTTTTGCCCTAGCGTATGCATTTGAACTGGTCATTGGAAACGCTCCAGAGAAATTTCTATTTGATCAGTTAAAAATGCGAGCACATTTAAGATTTTGCCTCGAAAACAATAAATTTGTTCCTTTCCCGAAAGTAAAGGTTTTTCAAATGTCTACTAATACCACAGACGTCACTCACTTTCTATCATCCACCCAGAAATGGATTACCCCTAGAAAGACGAGTAAAAATTGTAACGTCTCACATGACCATTCAGAACAAATTTTGTCACCGAATAGGTTCCACGTTTTAAGTGAAGATTACGAGCAACACCCAAAAAGTAGTCAGGAATCTAAAGAAAAAAAGACTCTGAAAACCACTTACCCGAGAAAAACCATCACACTAGAGAATAAGTCGGTTATAAATTTATCCAAATTAAAACTTTCGCCCGACGATGTCTCAGTCTTAGAGCTTGGACTGAGTTTTTGCCCAAGCACTAAAAATTTCGACAAGAATAAACTAGCTCAAGGGCTATTTCAGTTTGTCCGCCGCCACAAGCTGAAAGAATTTTTTTTGAGAAAACTGGTAACGAGGTGGCAGAAAACCCTATATTTCCTTAAAATAATGATGATGATCGAATCTGGCATAATTGGATTGAAAAGAATCCCAATTGGTATCCAGATAAAGTTCGGGAGGGACGTTCACAAGCACTACTAGAATTTCTTGAATCTTGTCAGGCAGGCATTAGAGAAAGCCTTAAAACAAGTGGAAAGAAATCCTGGAATAACCTCACAAATTCCCAGCGTTACGCACTCCGACGTCTAGCTAATATCGATTCTATTGTTATTAAGATGGCGGATTAGGGAGGCGCTATCGTCATTATGGACAAAAGTGAGTATATTTCGGCTTGTGAAGAAGTTTTAAATGACAAAACTTCATATGAAGAATTTCGGAATGGCTGGATGGCTTTCTACTCCCCGTCGCAAAAAGATCAAGTTCCTATATTCGGGACACTTTTGATTTTGTATCTAAATTCAATAATTTTTTTAAACGCTGAGGCCGTGTTGAGAACTGTTTTTTGGTAACCATGGATGTTTCCTCCTTATATCCTAATATTGACCACAATGAAGGGGTAGAAGCATGCATGGATGCCTTTGAAAAGCGGTCAAATAAAAGTGTTCCGACAAATTTGCTCTGTAGATTATTGAGGTTTGTGTTAGAAAGTAACACAATGCAGTTTAGACAAAGATTCTACCACCAGACGAAGGGTTGCGCCATGGGTACCCCCATGGCAGTTAATTTCGCTAATGTCTTTATGACAAATTTTGAGACTCAGTTACTGAAGACATTCAAATCCCTTCATGGTCATGAACCAATACTCTGGTTACGGTTCATTGACGACGTATTTTTTGTCTGGGAAGGATCACAGGATAGTTTAATGGGCTTCTTGCATTTCTGTGATTGTTTTGCTAGAAACTATGGCTTTAAGTCCAACATAAAATTTACGTATAGTTTTTCAAAAACTAGCGTTGAATTTTTGGACACAAAAGTCAAGTTTTCTGGAGGCAGAATAATGACAGAGTTATTTTGCAAGCCAACGTCATCCCACATATATCTCCACCGCCGCTCCGATCATCCACATCATCTTATTCGGTCAAATCCGAAATCCCAATTTTTGAGGATAAAACGGATTTACACTGACATAGGGGATTACTGAGGTTACAGTGAATCATGTTTAAAGGAAATAGCAAGTGAAATAGCTAAGATTAGCAAAGATAGTCAAACCTACACTCCTAATCTTAGCAAACAAAATACAACAGATTACAGAATTCCTTTAGTGATTAACTGGCACCGACGTTTCGCTGGCATTTCAAAAGTGTTGCATGAAAGTTACCAACATGTGGTGAAAAAATATCCCAGTTTCAAACAAGCATTTCCTCAGCCGCCCATTGTAGCCTTTCGACGGAATAAGAACATAAAAGAATTATTGACCTCTATATCTGACTCCAAGAAAACGAACATTGGAGTATCTACACGCTGTACCTTAAAGAACAGCCGCAAGAGAGGTAAGCCCTGTTTATTGTGCAACAACATGAGTGAAGTGAATACCATCAAAAATCATCATAGAAATGTTATGATTTATACAGAAGGGGGAACCTGCAAAGATTCCCATTTAGTGTACGGTGCAGAATGCACGAAACATAACTTGATTTATGTTGGTTGTACAACGGAACAATTAAACAAAAGGTTTAATGGGCACAGATTCGACGTCAGGCACAAGAACAGTAGTTCAACAGAACTTGCTGAACATTTCGTTTCAAGCGGCTGCAATTTTGAAGAAGATTTGAAAGTGCACATTCTCAAAAAATATCCTGAATGTACCCCACTTTCACTTCTCAGAATGTATGAGGAGAAATATGTTTGCCGGTTATTGACATCACGCCCTGGAGGATTGAATAAGATGACAGGAGAATATCATCAAATTTATACAAAACTGTTTGATTGAATATTCTTCTTTCTCTCTTTTTCTTTACTTCTTCTGTCGTCTTCATTTGTTATCTGGTGAACGATATTTCGACATCTCGTGTGTCTTCAACTGGTTCAAAAAATAAATTTGTCAATCTACTTCATTTTGGTTAATATAGAAAGGATTGAGGTAACTCCTCCTGAAGATATAGAGTCAAAATTAAAAGAAGAGTGCCATTTGTTATCTGGTGAACGATATTTCGACATCTCGTGTGTCTTCAACTGGTTCAAAAAATAAATTTGTCAATCTACTTCATTTTGGTTAATATAGAAAGGATTGAGGTAACTCCTCCTGAAGATATAGAGTCAAAATTAAAAGAAGAGTGCCATTTGTTATCTGGTGAACGATATTTCGACATCTCGTGTGTCTTCAACTGGTTCAAAAAATAAATTTGTCAATCTACTTCATTTTGGTTAATATAGAAAGGATTGAGGTAACTCCTCCTGAAGATATAGAGTCAAAATTAAAAGAAGAGTGCCATTTGTTATCTGGTGAACGATATTTCGACATCTCGTGTGTCTTCAACTGGTTCAAAAAATAAATTTGTCAATCTACTTCATTTTGGTTAATATAGAAAGGATTGAGGTAACTCCTCCTGAAGATATAGAGTCAAAATTAAAAGAAGAGTGCCATTTGTTATTGACAAATTTATTTTTTGAACCAGTTGAAGACACACGAGATGTCGAAATATCGTTCACCAGATAACAAATGGCACTCTTCTTTTAATTTTGACTCTATATCTTCAGGAGGAGTTACCTCAATCCTTTCTATATTAACCAAAATGAAGTAGATTGACAAATTTATTTTTTGAACCAGTTGAAGACACACGAGATGTCGAAATATCGTTCACCAGATAACAAATGGCACTCTTCTTTTAATTTTGACTCTATATCTTCAGGAGGAGTTACCTCAATCCTTTCTATATTAACCAAAATGAAGTAGATTGACAAATTTATTTTTTGAACCAGTTGAAGACACACGAGATGTCGAAATATCGTTCACCAGATAACAAATGGCACTCTTCTATTATTATTATTATTATTATTATTATTATTATCATTATCATTATCATTATTATTATTATTATTATTATTATTATTATTATTATTATTATTATTATTATTATTATTATTATTATTATTATTATTATTATTAGCAAAGCTGCGAGCAGGGAGAATCGTTAACACGCCGAACGAAATACTTAAGAATCTTTCGTTTATTTTTACGTTCTGAGTTCAAATTTCGCCGAGGTTTTTGCTTTTCCTCTTTTCGTGATCGATAAAATAAGTACCAGTTGAGCATTGGTCCAACCCATTCCCTCAAAATTTCGAGCCTTCTACCAATTCTAGAAAGAATTATGATTGTTGCGCTTGTGGATGCTAATTCAGTTAGCAGGTATTTTAGCTTGAGGTTTGGTGACAACTGGTCTCCTCAATTCTCAAGAATCTCTTTTAATATTCTTGTAGAATATAGATTGATACATTTCTGCTGGTGGACGATACAAATTTCAATTCCAATTTTTTCCAATTTTGGTATGGAAAGGGTTTTACGAGAATTAGTTATTTTCAGGTTGACAATGTTTTTCTTAAGACGTAAGCAGTAACTATGTGAATAATTTTTTGAAGATCCGATATCTTGAGGTTTCTTTATTATTTCTATTATAGCCTAGTGGTTAGGGTGTTGCACACACGATCGCGAGATCGTATTCTTGAGCAAAACACATCTCACGTTGCTCTGCAATCACTTTGACTCCTGACATGGTACACCTTGCATCTATTGAGACAATGTCGATTTGATTCAGGGAGTGAGCACATACGTTTGATCACTATAAACAAATTATTTGCGTAGGTCGTTCGGCATAAGGTGTGTCCGTCATTGTTATTATTATTATTATTGAGTGAGAGACCAGTGCATGCCATCAAAGTGACACTGGGGTAAAATATATGAAGCCCAGTATACCCATCATGACTACTCGTCTGATAAGAGTACACCAGACCCATGCATCACAACCATATATGCGCGCGACATGATGATCTCATATCAAGATAAACAGCGCATGATCTTGCAGGTGGGGTCCAGTTAGAATTTTCTTCAGGTCGAGTAGCCCATCCCGCTCAAAAGGTCCCTGAATAAGGGTTGTTTAAGGATGTTGAACAAAACACTCATATTTCCAGAGGTGAATTACCCAAACCACAAAGGATTCTTCTCAACACACGCTTATGGTGCTCCCCCACTACTTCTGCTCGTGACCAGAGATGCACATATCGTCAGCCACCAAGGGACATACTCAACTGGTTAAGGCCAAGCAACCGACGAGCAAGT
This sequence comes from Octopus bimaculoides, assembly GCF_046866305.1. Taxonomy (NCBI): domain Eukaryota; kingdom Metazoa; phylum Mollusca; class Cephalopoda; order Octopoda; family Octopodidae; genus Octopus; species Octopus bimaculoides. The sequence goes on along the minus strand of NC_142933.1, from coordinate 118,233,995 downwards.
CTGTGGTATCGAGCAGAATATTTGATGTAGTTCATCTTTTATACAAGACAAAACAATGTACATGATAACATTTCCAATCAGATAAGATCAAAAGCCATGAGTGCCACTGCCTGGTACTGCATCAGAGCATTCATTTTATTATTACTATCATTATCATTACTGTTGTTGTTATGTGCGCTACCAAGACTTCGGGTTTTAGAAAAAATTTAGACAAGTCAACTTCTTTGATGATCGATACTTTTTCTGAAATTTCAGAACGCTTTTTGGTTGACTTCTGCATAATTCTAATTTAACGTAAAGTGTATAAACAGGATAAGAAGTGAATCCTTATTATTTATATAAAATAAAGCATATTGTTTATTCAAACTGACTTTCTTATTCTCGTAGTTCTAGTTTCAGACAACTGATGGACAAAGTTGTGCGAAACTGAAACCACTCATACTTACATATGCATACATACACATGCATATACACACATGCATACATTCATACACACAAACACACACACATCTATAGATAGATAGATAGATAGATAGATAGATAGATAGATAGATAGATAGATAGATAGATAGATAGATAGATGCAGACAATGAATATATACATTTTGTATATGCTTACACACAAACAAGTATGTCTGTGAATTGTGTGTGGATGTGTATACATATATACATTTATGTATGTATATATGCATGTATGTATGTAAAATGTATATATGTATCTGTATCTCTGTCTGTCTATCTACATACACACACACATATACATACACGTGCGTGTGTGTGCGTGTGTGTGTGTGTGTAATGACAACCCACAGCTATAATTAAACAATGCTATTTATTAACACACATAGCAAACTGACAGCTTCCCGCCGATGACGTTACAAGTCTCTATACAACTCCAGTCAGCCAAAACATTCGTCAGTTTAGCCTATGTCACAGACTCATTCCTTCGTCATTCATATTCTATATTAACGTCGTCGTCGTGGTCATCATCATCACCATCATCGTCGTCATCGTCATCATCGTAATCATCACCATCATCGTCATCCTCATCAACTTGACCATAATCATCATCATTGCTATTATCATTAGCAGCAACTATAGTATCGTCGCCAGTGTCGTTGTTGTCAATGTCGTCGTCATCATCAGCATCATCGATCCCCTCCTCGTCCCCTCCTCGTCCCCTCCTCGTCCCCTCCTCGTCCCCTCCTCGTCCCCCTCGTCATCATCGTCATCGCTGCTGTCCTTGTTGTCTTCGTCGTCGTTGTCATCGCCGTCGTCCTCGTCGTCTTCATCGTCGTCGCCATAATCATCATCGTCATCGACACTATTACCGTCATCAGCTCCACCACAGTCGCCATCATCGTCGTCGTCATTATCATCGCCTTCGTCGTTGTCGTCGAAGCATCAGTCCTTATCATCCACATCTCATTTCCATCACTCTGGGCGTTATCCATTACACCACTGAATGTGTAACCTTCTATAGGCCACTCGACCTGCTAGATATAACAGACAAATTATAACTAGCTGTCTCGT
>NC_142933.1:118187463-118219963 GCF_046866305.1 Octopus bimaculoides | reverse complement strand
ATGAACAAAGAGAACGCTTGTACTTCATTGTTATTTCATTAATGTCGGAAAGAAAACTGACTGCTGCAGAATTTGAACTCAGAAAGTGAGGAGCTGGATTAGATTTCAGAAGGCTTCAAATTTGTGTTGTGGTGCTGGTGGTAGTGGTGGTTGTGGTGTTGGTGGCGGTTGAGGTGTCGTTGTGGTTGTTGTGTTGGTGGCGGTTGAGGTGTTGGTAGTGGTTATGGTATTGGTGAAGTTGTGGTATTGTTGGTGGTTGTGGTATTGGTGTTGGTTGTGGTGGTGGTGGTGATGCTTGTAGTATTTGTGGTTGTTGTGGTGCTGGTGGTAGCTGTGGTGTTGGTGTTGGTGATGGTTGTGTTGGTGGTGGTTGTGGTGTTGGCGGCGATGGTATAGTTAAATAGACCTCAATATAACACTAGTACTTTTTTTCTTTGAAAATTAGAAGACAAAGACGAAGCAGCGGGATTTGAAATCAGAACCTAAAGAACTGGAGGTAATATTGATTGGAAACAAGTGTCGTCAGGTTTATAAATCTAGGAAAACAGATTATTAGACAGAAAAGAGAGGAAGAACGAAAGTTAGCCATAAAAAGTGGAGTCGACCAATAAACGTAGGTAACAAAAGAAGACGTGACTGACTGTTTGGTTCGGACTAAGAGCTCTTTGATAGAGCAGAGGAAACGAACGAAGAAATAAGGAACTAAGTGAGGTGTTGGAAGGGTGAGACAAGGGAAGCGAGAGAAATGACAAGAAAAGTCTTTGGGAGGACGGAGGGAAGACAAATTGATAGAGGAAACTATGTGTTGGTGACAATATATATACTTCAAAGAGAAAGTATTAAAATTATAAAGAAATAGAAGAAAGAAGAAGAAGAATAGAAATTGAGAAGGAAAAAATAGAGTGGTAGAGTGAGAGAGAGAGAGAGAGAGAGAGAGAGAGAGAGAGAGAGAGAGAGAGAGAGAGAGAGAGAGAGAGAATGTTAATGAGGGATCGGGAAACATGAGAAAGAGAGAGGGAAACAGGAAACTAGAGTGACAGAGAGAGATTAAATGATAATGAAGTTTAAAGAAAATAATAATGGTATTAACAATGCTGTTGATGCTAGTAGTAGTAGTAGTAGTAGTAGTAGTAGTAGTAGTAGTAGTAGTAGTAGTAGTAGAAGAAGAAGAAGAAGAAGAAGAAGAAGAAGAAGAAGAAGAAGAAGAAGAAAGAAAGAATGAAAGAAAGAGAAAAGAAAGAAAAAAGAAAAAAGAGAGAAAGACATTTGGTTTGAGATGAAAGAACATGGAATGTCTTTGAATCACTGAAGAAAATGGTCTATGTTATCCTTTTGCCATATATTTTTTTTTCTCTGCTCTTTTCATTAAGGACCACCTCCGTTTCTAAATAACATGGCGACAGCAGAGTCAAATTTGCACTCTCTATTGCGTGAAGGAAAAAATAGTCGCCTGTGTAGCCGTTGGGTATACATTTTAGAATGTTGCCTATAATTGTTGTCGTAAATAGTGAACTGTTCAAAAGGCGTCACTGCATAGGTACAAATGTATATGTATATATATATATATATATATATATATATATATATATATATATATATATATATATATATATATACATATATGCGTGTGTGTGTGTGTGTGTGTGTGTGTGTGTGAGAGTGTGTGTGTGAACTTACATATCCAAATACTTATCACTTTACTGATATATATATATATATATATATATATATATATATATATATATATATATATATATAAATATATATATATATATATTACACATACACATTCACTACGAACAAAGATACATACGCACAAACACACACACACACACACACAAATATACGCACACACATACAAGCTCACATGCAGACACACATACGTATATATAGTGCGTATGTATGAGTAATATATATATACATGTGTGTGTGTGTGTGTGTGTGTGTGTGTGTGTGTGTATGTATGTGTGTGTATATATATGTCTGAATGTATGTATACACATAGATATATATGCATATACATATGTGTATATATTGTGCATATAGATAATAATTTATTCATATATATACACATATTATATATATATAATATATATTTTCATATGTATATATATTTTATATACATTTATATATATTTTTATATATATTTTATATTTTATTTATAAATATATTTATATATATTTTATATTATATATATAATATATATAGTATATGTATTTTATATATTTTATATATATAACATGTACATCATATATATATATATATATATATATATATTCAGGTGAATATGGTACTTAAGTTTAGGCACCAGAAATAAGTATGGTATTATCCATACAGTTTCAAAATAAGGTGATTAAAATGAAAATAAGCGACAAGGATATCCCAAATTAATGCAGTCCGATCGTTTCATGCAACTCCATTTAATTAAGCAATGTGAACATTACATCAAATGTAAAATGCAGAGCAATCCTCCGCTGCACAAAGATATAGAAATTTATTGAAATTACTTTTCAACAGAAGGACATATTTTTATAATTAAATCTAAACTCTCCAAGTAGAAAGAAAGAATACAAAAAAACATTTTGACTTAGCCAGACCATACAGGCTAGTAAATAATTCTAAGCAGATTTTTAACTGTCACTAATTTTATTTGTGTTTTTGGTTCTGATTTATGGACCATCTTATCAGACCTAGAGATTCAAAGCTTTAGAGGACAATGGCATTTTCTTTTTAGGGTAAGGGGTAAACAGTATAGACAGTAAACGTAGATGGTATAGTAATAAAATTTCTTAGGGTTTAGTGATAGACTACTATGTGGGGGGGGGGGTCTCTACTAGCTGAGGATTGCTCTGCATTTTACATTTGATGTAATGTTCACATTGCTTTATTAAATGGAGTCGCATGAAACGATCGTATAGAATTTATAAATGTTTAGTGCATCGCAACGTGCATTTCTACAAATCACAGTCCGTATTCCTGGGACAATTTCAGTGAAGTCCGTAATATCCGTGGGCATCCGGTTGATCATCATCATTGATTCATATATATATATATATATATATATATATATATATATAAAGAGAGAGAGAGAGAGAGAGAGAGAGAGAGAGAGAGAGAAAGACAGACAGACAGACAGACAGACACATACACACAAATGGTACCAGCAGCAGCAGCAGCTGTAGTAGTAGTAGTAGTAGTAGTAGTAGTAGTAGTAGTAGTAGTAGTAGTAGTAGTAGTAGTAGTAGTAGTATATTTCGTTGCACAGTATGTTATTTTATTTTTTAAGAGTGCTGGTGGTGGTTGGTGGCGGTGGTGATGGTGATGGTGGTGATGACGGTGTTGGTGGGGGATGTGGTGGTGGTGGTGGTGGTGGTGGTGGTGGTGGTGGTGGTGGTGGTGGTGGTGGTGGTGGTGGTGGCGGGAGCGGCGGCGGGAGCGGCGGCGGGAGCGGCGGCGGGAGCGGCGGCGGGAGCGGCGGCGGGAGCGGCGGCGGGAGCGGCGGCGGGAGCGGCGGCGGGAGCGGCGGCGGGAGCGGCGGCGGGAGCGGCGGCGGAAGTGGTGGATTTTAATAACAATGATAATAATGATTTTCTTATTAAATATTTATTTCTCCCAGTTGACATTCTGTGACATGTTTGACAAATCGAGGCACCTGTTGTATTGTTTACTGTAACACCCTGGCTTCCCGACCAACTAATAAAAGCAGCGGGTTTCCTTAAAGATACAAGAAGAGCGCCTGCCGAAACTCTGCGCACCTAAAGGCGATATTAATAAAAGAAGACATTTTTGAAGGAGACAGAGCGAAAACAGTTGAAATATTAGAATACACCGAAATGACCCCAGATCAATATTATGTACTGTTGACATGGTAAAGGAAAACCTAAACTACTGGTTGTTATAATAGGGTCTGTATAATAGGGTCTGTATAATAGGGTCTGATATAATAGGGTCTGTATAATAGGGTCTGATATAATAGGGTCTGATATAATAGGGTCTGTATAATAGGGTCTGTATAATAGGGTCTGATATAATAGGGTCTGATATAATAGGGTCTGATATAATAGGGTCTGATATAATAGGGTCTGTATAATAGGGTCTGTATAATAGGGTCTGATATAATAGGGTCTGTATAATAGGGTCTGATATAATAGGGTCTGATATAATAGGGTCTGATATAATAGGGTCTGTATAATAGGGTCTGTATAATAGGGTCTGATATAATAGGGTCTGTATAATAGGGTCTGATATAATAGGGTCTGTAATAGTCAATAGCATCACTGTTACCATCGTCATCATCATTATCATCATCATCGTCATCATCATCGTCGTCGTCTTCATTGTCATCGTCATCATCATCGTCGTCTTGCATATCATCTTCATTCCCATTTTCATCTACATCATCATCCTCGTTGTCGTCGTCATCGTTGTCATCGTCTTCCTCGTCGTCATCATCGTCATAACTATCGTTATCCTCATCCATTGTCCGATCATGGTCCTCATCAGATACTTCAGATCTGCTAGAGATAATAGCCAAATCTCTCTCAAACCAATCCTCTCATCCGATTTTTTTTTTAAACTGATCTATTGAACAATGTAGTCCTGCGTATACAAATAGATTAGATGGTCACGACTGGAACGTTTTCTACTAGAGATCTACTTGTCTAAAGGTAACTAGAGATTAAACAAAAACAACCATCCCTACATCAGCATCAGTTTAATTTTCACTGTCGATATCATTAGCACAAGTGAGATTTGCTTGACATCTTACCATTATACTGCGATGCAAACCATAAAACAGCAGTAAGAGGCCGCATCACAATCTATTAGTTATTATGAATTACAATACATTATTAATATATATAATTACTAATATCATATTTATTGATATATATTTTTATATATATTTATATATAGTAACATATAATATATATATATATATAAACAAAATTAAGGGTTCAGCAACAGGTTGCTTCACCACATACCGAAGTTCAGAAATAGTAGCTAAAAATGCTGAAACTCCAACAGATAGCAGTTACCCGCAACTCACACAGGCAAAACAAGAAGAAAAATAACGAACTAAACTAGCCATAGTTAATCAGACATGTTTCTGGTTTAGGAGAATAAAAAACTCCTCATTACCTCATCGGTATGATATTCCTGTTGTAAATTCGACGATACTGGCAAATGTGCATGCATGATCTAGCGCCATCATTGCAGTCGACACATTTTGAAAGTATCTCCAAATCTACATCGGCGAGCCAGCCCATCATCTTCCCTCACGGATTACCATGTGCGTCGCAGGCGGTATCGCAGAAAATCTGTGGTTTACTATCCGGGAGTGAATAATTAATTATTACAATTAAAAGGGTAAAGGATTATCAATTTATTAATAAATTAATAATTAATAATTTTTACCAAGCCCTTCCTTCGGTATGTAAGCACCATTATCGGTGTGGAACTTATTTTGAACCCTTAATTTTGTTTATAAATGTATAAGAACTTTTAAATAAGTTCCACACTGATAATGGTGCTTACATACCGAAGGGCTTGGTAAAAATTATTAATTATTAATTTATTAATAAATTGATAATCCTTTACCCTTTTAATGATAATAATTATATATATATATATATATATATATATATATATATATATATATATATATATATATATATATTAGTAATACTAACATTGATTTCAGGATGTAGTTTGGTATTGGCAAATGAATTCTATTTGTAGATAGATAGGAATAAAGTCTCTCACTCCCTAGTAGATGGCCACAATAAGCAATAAACACATTTGTTTATTTCTTAAGGCTTACAACTAATTGGTTGCTGTTTAAAATATACAACTATCTTGCGAAATTTCAGTTGACTATGAACAAAGTGACGGCTATGAATATTCGGGTTCCATTCAGGAAAATGAGAGGGAAACGGAAGAGAATAAAAGATTGGATCAGAAAGGAATTTAAAAGAAAGGTTGGATAGATTCTTGAAACAAAATTAAATGGCAGGAATACCATAATAAACAGTTGAAGGATACAAATATTTCGGTAGATAAAACTGAACTGTTTGAAAACACATACACCAGAGTGTTACTCACAATGTAGAATGAGTTTCATCATCGAAGTAGATGAATATAAGGAAAACGAAGAGAGGTGGCAGATGCCTGATCGATGCGAAAGACTATAGGAAACTTGGAAAATGTAGAATGGTGAGTAGTAAATCGCCAGTGGTGGTGATGGTGGCGGCGGCAGTGTTGTTGTTATTGTTGTTGTTGCTGTTGTTGTTGCTCTTGGTGATGGTGGTGGTGGTGGTGGTGGTGGTGGTAGATAGCGGCAACTGTGTTGTCACTGTTTTTGTCGCTTAAGAAACAACAGCGCGACAACAGTCTGTATCTAGAACAATACGTGTTTGTACTGTATAATAATTAATGATAAACAATGAATAAATATATCACACACACACACACACACACACACACACACATACACACACACACACACACACACAGAGGGCGAAGATCCCACCCTCCTATTCACTCTCTCTCTCTCCTCTCTCTCCTTTCTCTCTTCTCTCTCTTTCTCCCACATAATTATTAATACAACATATGCAGAAGCGGGTGCGATGTTGAAGGTGACCAAGAGAATGTTTTATCTTCGCTCAAGATTCACGTTTATAAGCTAAGACAACAACGGTTCGGCAACTTAAAATTCATCGATGATGATGTTGACGCTGATGGCGATAGATTAGTTAATTAATTAAAAGCTATGATATGAAATGCCCAGCAACGGGTTCCGTTGCCCGAAAATGCCGCGGCATTTGAACGATACAGATGTACGTGACAAAACAACATGGGTCTTGGCGGTGGTGGTGGGGTGAAGTAGAGGAACGAGGAAGGAACAGGGGCCGAAACGAAGTAGTAGTAGTAGTAGTAGTAGTAGTAGTAGTAGTAGTAGTAGTAGTAGTGGTAGTAGTAGTAGTAGTAGTAGAAGGAGGAGGAGGAGGAGGAGGAGGAGGAAGAGGAGGAGGTATAAAATAGGAGAAATATTTATGGATGTACGGGACACCTGTAAAACTAGTGAATCAGAACGAAGAATCTGTTAAGATACGCCAACTCCATAAACTACCATCGCCGCTGCTGATAATTTACATGATCCGAACGGCTGACACCGACAATATTGACAACACACACACACACACACACACTCTCTCTCTCTCTCTCTCTCTCTCTCTCTCTCTCTCTCTCTCTCTCTCAGTCATTCACTCTCTCGCTTGCTCGTTCGCTCTCCGTTGTTCCTTCTCACCAACTCTCATCAGCAAGGAGACATACGTGGAGGAGGCGCAATCGGAGACACACAAACATAAGATACGATGTGTCTAGACAAAGTTATTTGAGAGCATTAGAAGTTGTCTACCTGTACATAAGTGTTGAGACAATGTATGCATATTTGTATGTGTGCGTATTTACATATATATATATATATATATATATATATATATATATATATATATATATATATATATATACAGGCGCACATATGTACACATACACACGCACACGCTATGAGAAACAGAGAGAGAAGGTGAGGGATAGATGGAGCACTAATGTGGGGATGGAGTTAATAAAGCGAAACGAAGAGCTATGTAACAAATGAGGGGTGGGTAGGAGGCAAAGGAGAAGAGAAGGAGGTGTTAAATAAATATAGGGAGAGGAAGAAGAAATGGAGGAGGAGGATGGAGAGATGGTAGTGGAATAAGGCAGTGTATTATCGATGATAATTTAGAACATTCGAGGAGGATATTTGTGATGTGTAAGATATGTGCCGTCATTGCCATCGCCACCCGTCGTAATCGCCACCCGTCGTAATCGCCACCCGTCGTAATCGCCACCCGTCGTAATCGCCACCCGTCGTAATCGCCACCCGTCGTAATCGCCACCCGTCGTAATCGCCACCCGTCGTAATCGCCGTCTCGTCGTTGCGGTTGTTGTTGTTTGGGGGCAACTCGTAAGATAAACATCTTTTTAATAAGGCCTTCGTCATGACCTGAGATAAGGTTTTGGATATCAACACCAACTCATAAACCTAACTAGTAATCAGAAACAAGGCCCAGATTCCGAAGCATGACTACGATTTCTGGACCTTGGTCTGGTAATGTGTAACGAAGTAGCTGTCTATTTCCTCCTTCTGACCCATTAGATGTATTTAGTGGTGATAATAACAGAGGACTGTTAACCCTTAAAATGGCGAATTGTTACATCTCCGCCACAGAAGTAAATATCACGATCTTTTAAATGAAAGTGTGAAAAGATAGAAATGGAATCAGGACCAGCACTAAGCACTAGGGAAAACTAAGTGATCGCCTGGGGTGATGAAATCGGGGGTCGCACTAATAGTTTACACTAAATTTCTTAATCCAGTTATAAACGCGTTAACTTAAAGAGAATAAGTAAGATCAATCCCGTAACAAGCAACAATTTAGAACATAGTTGAGAGGTGAAGAGCACAGTGAGAAAGTCATGCGGTATTATAACCAGTTACATGATTTGGTGCGAAATATTTCAAATTTTGTCCAGTGACAGATTTAACTCAATGATATGTGTGATGATAAAACTATAGATTTCTTGAATGCAACTTAACTATAATTGTTCGATTGCATTTTCCAACTGGTATAATGAGGCTATAAGATGTCGGAAACAAAATTGGAGAAAGAGACTTTCAGCTGACCTAGAATACTGATTACTCTTACAATCGGCTCGGAAGAAAATCCTACTTAAAGTACAGAACAGTAATAAAATCTAATCTCGTACAAAACGACAAAAAATAAATGGCCTATAGGTGCAGACATAACTGTGGTTGAGAAGCACGCCTTGCAACTCCGTGCTTTCATATTCAGTGCCACGCAGTGGCACCTTGGATAAGTGTCATCTGCTATTGCCCCAGGTTAACCAATGCTTTGCGAGTGAAGTTTTGAGTTTTGGTCGACAGAAACCGTTTGGAAGACTGTTGTATATATATATGTGTGTGCGTGTATATATATATATATATATATATATATATATATATATATATACAGGGTGCGTGTATGTATATACATATATATATGGATGTGTGTGTATACACACACACACACACACACACACACACACACACACACACACACACACCCAGAGGTTGCGGCGAATAAAATGTCGTCTAAATTACGCAAAAATGAAAATAACACTGACATCTCATTTTAACAGACGACTTCGGAATCTCCTGCAACTCTTCTGGACGGTCTCCTTATTTAAGTTGCTGAATGCTGCCATAATCCTTGCCTTCAGTTCATCTTTGGTGTTTCAAGTTTTTTTTTTTTTTTTTTGTCTCTTGTTCAACTGCGCCCCAAACAGAATAATGAAGGGAGTTGCAGTCAGGGGAGTTAGATGACAAGATGTTAGGGGTGATGTGGTCTCAGAAATTGTCTGACAGGCATGACTGGGTTCTCCTGTTTTATTACTCCCTATTTCGCGCTTTTAATGACAAGATAGGAAAACTTCATAAGACAGCAGCATCCAGAAATTTTTAAAATTTTAAAATTGGGGAGAGTTAGGGTGTCGAAAGAACAAACAACAACAGAGTGGACGTACAAAGTAAACAATCGACGAAGACAAACATTAAGGGCCGTTAGACGAATTGTAATGGGTAACGCCTGGGAGAAATGACGGTATGGTGAAGGCTAGAATACCTTTGATCATAGTTCTGCTCGAACAGAGCTGATCTGGGACCTTAACAGCGACAACAGTAACAAAATCAAACTCGACCGTGAAAAAAATACATATCTACACTGGAACCAATACCAGTGACGTGGAACTCATCGCGGGCCAAATTGAAGCATAAACTCGATCTCGTCGGCTGGCTAGTAGCAGTTATTTCTATAAAGCTTCTTCAGAATGTAGGCAAAAGTAAATGGTTAAAGAGGTCAAAATACATTATAACAACTTAATTAACAATAAGAGGTATTAGCAAAGCTTGTGTGCATAGATGTGTATGAAAAACTTATGCACATGGTCTTAGATTGAGAAAGGAGATGGAAATTGTTGAAATGAATACATACAGTTTTCGAGGAGACCAATGCTTGATAGAAAGCTTGCATTGTTGCAGCTGCAACAAATTTCAACATCGTTTATACCACTTGAATCCATTCGGATAAATGCGTGCAGGAAAAAAAATAAACAACTTCCGTTTGGCTGGGCGTGTATAAACGAAGCGAAAGGTCACAACTCATAATGTATGGATTATTAAGCTTGTGTTTTTCAATGGTTGAGGTAATAAGTTTCGTAAGTTACTCTAATTTGATAATTTGGAACTGATATTAATGACAACATTAACTGGGTTCCAGCCCTCAACATATTTTTGCGAACTCAACTTGATCTAGAAAGAACTGCTAGCTGACTATAGGGGCACGTTACGTATATTTTAGAGAATATTTTGAAATATTTACTCCGACGACTGGAGTAAACAATGTCAAGAATCGGTTCTAACCACTACAGAGGGGAATATGCACTTTTATCCATGCCTAGACAGACACATAGCATATCTGAGACTATGCATCTATACATTACACAATCATTTGTCATATCCATGAATTTGATCAGAGCTGACTTGGGATTAAACAACAAGAACAGCTACAGCACTTTTGCTTAATGCGAGCCCGGAGCAATCTCTTATCTCTTACACTATTTCAGTATTACGTGTCAAAAGTTTAAAAAATAACATCTCTATTGTAATATTTTCACTATTAATAATGAAACTATTAATACTTTCACTATGTTAGTTCGCTATATATTAGTTTCATTTTTATCACTTTCACTATGATATATTTATGATTGTATGTGTATGTATATGCATCCATGTATATGTAGGTATATGTATGTATACATATATATGTATATATACATATGTGTATATATATAAGTATATATATATTTATGTATGTATATTTATGTGTATATATATATATATATATATATATATATATATATATATATACATGTGTATATATATGTATATAAATGAATGTATATATATACATGTATACATGTATGTATATATGTGCATATATATGCATATGTATCTATATATGTATATATATGTAGATATGTGTATATATATATATATATATATATATATATATATATATATATATATATATATATATATATATATATATATATATATATATATATATATATATATATATATATATAATGTATGTGTATATTTTCAATGTGTACAATTAACACGGAAAAAATAAATAAACAGTTACCAGGGCAGCAAAAATTCACATAAGTGTCAAGAATATTACAGACTACTCATAAAGTTTGAAATTCCAGGGTCAAGTGAAATGTTCTTGTGTAACATAGATAAATTAAGAAATGGAGTTAAACGCAGGTTTTATTCAAAACTTCATACTTCCGACATATGTTTCGAAGAAAACATTGATATTATTCCTGTGGGGATAAAATGATGTAAAACAATGCGACCATCTCGTCAGAAAAAGAAAACAGAGAAACAAAACAGATCAATAAGCCATTTTAACCGAATGTGATTACCGCGTATATGATAAAGGGGAACGCTGGCAAGCTCTTTTTAAAAAAACGATAAAAACCTGCGTTTAATTCCATTTCTTAATTTATATATATGTATGTGTGCTTGTGTGTGTGTATAAGTATATATCAATGTGTCTATATGTATATATATATGTGAGTATATGTATATATATATATGTACAGTTCTATATTTAAGAGATGAGGAATTATTTACATTATCTACATTTGACGGATATTCGTCCTCATCTTGTTTGTTGTTAACACAACGTTTCGGCTGATATACCCTCCAGCCTTCGTCAGGTGTCTTGGGGAAATTTCGAACCTGGGTTCTCATTCCTATCGATGTTACTATTATTATTATTATATTATTATTATTATTATTATTATTAATCAGGTCGCTGCCGTGAATCGAACTCGGAACCTTGGGGTTAGTAGCCCGCGCTCTTAACCACTACGCCATATGCCCGTGGGCAATTATGGGGTGAATTTTAAGGCTTATAAATCTATTATTTTTCTATCCTTCCTCAATACCGGTTCCCATATGCCATTCATATCTGCACTCGGTCTGCTTAGGAGGTTGTTGTGTACTAGCATATGTGCTGCTTCTTTTAGTTTTCGTATTTTCCAGTGTTGTTCCCTGTCTATTATTTTAACTTCATCCCACAGGGGGAGGTGGTTTCCATTTTTCCATACATGATCAGCTATACCCGATTTATCGATATCTCCTCGTGTCACAGCTTTGCGATGTTCTTCTACCCTTATTTTGAGGGGGCGACATGTTTCGCCTTTGTATAACCTACCACAGCTGCATGGGATGGAGTACACGCAGTTTTTGGTCATATTCTCTTCTGTTGGTGGTTTTACCCGAAGGAGATATTTGCGAAGTGTTGTATTGCTCTTGAATACTGCCCTGATGTCATATGGGCCGCATATCTTTTGTATCTTTTCGGAGAGGCCTTTCACATAGGGTAGACAGACTGTAGACAGTTTATTGGTTTCATCCTCTCTTTTCTTCATAATTGAAGTAGATAATATGTTCTTGGGGTAGTTGTTTCTTAATAGATTGTTACTGAGCTTGATCATTTCCTCGTGGTGGGTATCACGATCGCTACTTATATTCTTTGCTCGGTGTTTTAGGCACTGAGCAATTCCTCTCTTTACACTGTATGGATGGTACAGAATATGACCAAAAACTGCGTGTACTCCATCCCATGCAGCTGTGGTAGGTTATACAAAGGCGAAACATGTCGCCCCCTCAAAATAAGGGTAGAAGAACATCGCAAAGCTGTGACACGAGGAGATATCGATAAATCGGGTATAGCTGATCATGTATGGAAAAATGGAAACCACCTCCCCCTGTGGGATGAAGTTAAAATAATAGACAGGGAACAACACTGGAAAATACGAAAACTAAAAGAAGCAGCACATATGCTAGGACACAACAACCTCCTAAGCAGACCGAGTGCAGATATGAATAGCATATGGGAACCGGTATTGAGGAAGGATAGAAAAATAATAGATTTATAAGCCTTAAAATTCACCCCATAATTGCCCACAGGCATATGGCGTAGTGGTTAAGAGCGCGGGCTACTAACCCCAAGGTTCCGAGTTCGATTCACGGCAGCGACCTGATTAATAATAATAATAATAATAATAATAATATAATATAATAATAATAATAGTAACATCGATAGGAATGAGAACCCAGGTTCGAAATTTCCCCAAGACACCTGACGAAGGCTTGGAGGGTATATCAGCCGAAACGTTGTGTTAACAACAAACAAGTTGAGGACGAATATCCGTCAAATGTAGATAATGTAAATAATGTATATATATATGTATATATAGATATCTATATGATATATATATATATGTATATGTATATGTATGTATGTATGTATGTATATGTGTGCGCACCTTCTACTATAGCCTTCGGCCGACCAAAGCCACGTCAGTGGTTTTGGATGACGGAAGCTGAAACAAGATGTCCTGTATATATGTATTTGTGTGTATGTGTGTGTGTGTGTTTGTACCTCCACCATTGCTTGACAACCAATGTTGTGTTTACATTCCCATAACCTAGCACTTCGGGAAAAGACACTGATAGAATAAGTACTAGGCTTACAAAAAATAAATCCAGTGGTCGATTTGCTCGACAAACGGCGGTGCTCCAGCATGCCCGAATTCACATGACTTAAACAAGTAAAACAATAAAAAGTCTATGCCAAAGTATTCTTAGGTAATTGAAAAACAATATAAATATATACTCTAATTTGCGCACGGAGTTCTCTTTTTTTGTCTTTCTAAACCAAATGTGCTTATATATATATATTATATATTATATATTATATATATATATATATATATATATATATACACTCACATACATATATACATATACATATATACATACGTACGCATGCACGTAGTATATTCCTAATAGATGACGTTACAAGAGAATGTAACTTGAGATAAACTACTGGAATTCCTCTATTGTGTTCAGTGAACCGAATCGATGTCAGTGAACCGAATCGAAGAAAGAAGGAAAGATCAAGAAGTTCAGTAACTTGTTTAGTGACAGATTGTGTTACAGACCATTGCGTTGGCAATTTAGACAGTATCGTTCCTTCAAGTATATATGTGTGTGTGTGTGTGTGTGTGTGTGTGTGTGTGTGTGTGTGTGTGTGTGTGTGTGTGTATGAAGCCCCCATACGCAAATATACACTCAGTCATACAGACATACCTATGCTATATATATATATATATATATATATATATATATATATATATATATGGTTGTGTGGTTGTCAGGTTCGCTTCAGAACCACGTGTTTTCAGGTTCAGTCCCACTGCGCCGCACCTTGGGTGACTATCTTGTATTGTTAACCCAGGTCAACTAATACTTTATGAGAGAATTTAGAAGGCAGAACCGTGTGAAAGCCTGACAAATATAACGTATTGGCCAAAAGTCACCTGACAGTAAATCAAAACCATTTAATTCCAAGATATATTTCATTAAAACTGGCTCAAAAATCACGGCTGAAGTATACTGCAGCCAGCTGGACTAAATGATGCAGAAACTTACAAAACAAAAACAGCCTGGATTAGTCCACAGATCTGCTTCTATTTTATTGCAAGACAACGCCAGACCACACATCGCAAAAATGACATTGGCGAAACTACAGGATTTGGAGTTGAAATTTCTCCATCATCCACCATACTGACTACCACTTCTTCCAGACTGCCTCTCAAACACCTTTCTGCTGCCCCGACTACTACTGACCATCCCTTCTATGCACATGTGCAAAAACGCACAACCACCCATACATACACCTGTCACCATAGCTGCTGACAGACACACACAGATCCCTCACATAAACAGTTGATACCACACAGACACACATATACACATAGTTACCACCACGTACACGTACGCTACCAGGCACACACATGCACTCACTCAGTTACTGCCACACACACACACGCCCACACACACAAACGCGCGCGCGCTACTATATACACACACGATATCACACACACTCACACATACACGGATACCAACCATTCTTCAAACTTTCCTGTCCCAGAAAGCACTTTCTCTTTGTCCATCTATTTCCTGTCATTTCAAAATGTAACTACACATGAACAGTTGGTGGTTTTTTTCCCTCCTTCTTCCTTTTCTTTCGGAGTTTCCTATTTCTCCTGTTTCCGAAAGAGAGCTTTGCTCGAAATGTAAAACAACCACTCTTTCTTTCCTTCTCTAAGTGTCTCATTAACACTTTGCACGTATCACGTCCTCGAGTTGTTTTTTCTCCTTGTCTTTTTTCTCCGTCTTTTTTATTAACTATAAAGTGATGGTTTGTTGCCAACTTAATGTGGCAGTCCCAGGAAAGGGAAGAATGCTACTGCTATTTAGCCCCAGGAAACACCGTTTCCAGTTGGCTATGTGACACAAGCGTTCTCTAAACGTAGTTTTTGTTCTTATATATATATATATATATATATATATATATACGATGGGCTTCTTTCAGTTTCCGTCAACCAAAGCCACTTACAAGGCTTTGGTCTGCATACACTAGCCCAAAGTGCCGTGCCACGCTGGAACTATGTGGTTGGGAAGCAAGCTTCTTACCACACAGAAACGCCTGCACCTGTGTTTAACCATTTCTTTCATCACCTCACGATTATTCCTTCTTAACGTTTCATATCACCTATAAAGAATATGAAAGCATTAACTGTTGGGTTTCATACGGACGGTGCATGGAAAATAACGTTTTCCTCTCTAGATATTTATTTCATAGCCGTAAAACTTGCACTTTAGGGAAATCTTTGAACTGGAAATGAGTCTACAGTGAACCAAGTCTCAGCATTTCAGATGTTTTGTTGTCCTGATACGATAGCGTAATGTTATTAATATTGCAAGCTATCAAGAAGGCGAGCTGGCAGAATCGCTAGCACGCAGGGCAAAATGCTCAGCGGCGTTTCGTCCGTCATTGCATTCTAAATTCAAATTCTTCCTAGGCTGACCTATCTTTCGGGGTCGATAAAATAAGTATCAGTTGATCACTGGGGTCGGTGTAATCGACTTATCCCCACCCCGAAATTGCCGGTCTTGTGCCAAAATTTGAAATCTGTATTACAAGTTATACATTTTTACCTTGTTTTCTTGTTTTATATAATCTGGAGTCACATAATTATATTTGATATTTTTTCAAATAAAAATTACTTTTAATCAAAGAAAAGTCTTAGCTTCATTAACATTGTTGTTGTTGTTTTGTTTAGCTCCAGGTTGATACAGATTGAGCAAACTTTTGATCAAAGACATTCCAGCCTTGATCATAAGTGAATCAGTGGTGCAACCAACGGATGACACAGAAAGTACAAATATAATAATTACAAACAAATCTCAATATTACAGAAGAAATATGTTCCTGGAAATCTTACTATAGCGGGCAATTCCGTCATGTGCGATCTATTGACAATTGCTCTCCATTTTACACAGATGTCAATGTTAATACATTTTAGGTTATAAAATTCCTCGTTACAGCAAGATTTTCAGGAACAAATTGCTTCTATAATGTGGGGAATTCTTGTATTTAACATTTGAATATTTCACTTAAACGAGTTGCAATCGGTTGAGACGATAGTATACCGGAATACTCGTGTCATATTTGCAGCAATCAGTTAATGCCAAATACCTCAAACTACTTAGTTCTAAGTAGGTACTTCAATGAAGAATATCGTGTTGCTATGACTGTCATAGAATTGATTTAGGTTACAACGCAGTTTAACTTTCCTGTGAGAATCACTTCGTGGATCAAAACGACGAATGGCGCATGGTTTGAAGCGTGCAATAGCAAGACGACAACGATGTGCAGACGAATGACTAGGAGGTTAAACGTTTTCATATAATTCAAAATGGTAGAACAAAACAGCCACGTCTGTCCTATGGAGGATGTTTGTTCTTAGACATCCTTGTTATTCTTCTCATCTACAGTCAACATCTAATGTTAAACTGATCACGGAAGTGGAAATAACTAGAAGCATTTGTTACTTACCATGAACGCGTCTACGCTAGGCCGGACTACTGGGAGGATGAAAACATTCAGACCTTACTTGCTAGAGTGAAGGAAAATATATGCAACAACGTGTGTGTGTGTGTGTGTGTGTGTGTGTGGTGTGTGTGTGTGTGTGTGTGTGTGTGTGTGTGTGTGTGATTATATTATTTGGTTATCAACAAATGATTCAAGGGGCTAATGTTTCGTACAGTGCTCTTATCGAACTTTCATAAGCGCAATGCACGAAAATCTCAACCTTATGTAACGTTACAGCTGAATAAAAATGCATTTATCCCTAAATAATATGTTCTATACCCTTTGATATTCTAACAAACTTAAGCACTAATTCCTCTTTTACTGGCCACATTCAAATAAAATAAATGTGACAGACGTTTACCACTCTCGAATGTATCTGTTCACTTTCATTAATTTATAAATGCAGATACGGTTAAAGTTTATGGATATATTCCATAGGGAAATTTTGTATGAAAAATAAACACTGCTGATATACATATACATATGTACAATAATATACACATACATATGTGCATGTGAACCCTCTCCACCTCTCTCTGCACGACCTGAGTGGGGCCGTACCCTCCTCTGCCACCGTTAAATAAATTACGGAAACTTCGGCTACCATGATTAGACCTGAGATGAATATTGGAGTAGCTTACCGTCGCGTTCTCCAGGCAGCTGGGATTTGAACGTAAACTGAAGTATTTTGCTCAAGAAAATATAAATACAATGTGCCGCCCGGTCCAGGAAGCGAACCCACAATCTAGCACTCGGAGTGTGCAGCACTCTAACCACCAGGGCTAGTGTCTTCACACACACACGCATACACACACGCGCGCGCGCGCACATACCCGCACATAATTTTTAGTGTTTAGTAGCAGCAGAATAAACACAGCGTTATGATGAATATTGTGTTTATGGATGTTTTGTTCTCCCTTCTTTAGAGAAGGAAGAGCAACACTCAAAACAACACCTTTTTTTCATAACTTCCAAATCTGATGGGAGAAATGGAGTAGGTTACTTTCCAACCTGATTTCTGGCTCGAATGTCTGCAATCGAGAGGACCCCGCTCAATGCACCCAAGGGCCAAGGCAGATGTTGAAGCAGGCTGTGGATTAAGCCTACCATTCAAGACCTCAGAATGGTAAAAAAAAAAATCTCTGAAACAAATACCACAAGTTATTTTCGTGGGACACTAACAATTTCACCAACTTGGCAGAATTAATTTGTAAATCTCGAAAGCAAGAAAGACAAGGTTGGTTTTTGTGGGATCTGAACGCAGACCAGAAAGCGCAAGAACAAATAACGCAAGGCATTCCATCTGGCCCTCTAAATGACTCTGCTCTTTTGTGTGTGTGTGTGTATGTGTGTGTGTGTGTGTGTGTGTGTGTGTGCGTGCGTGTGTGCGTGCGTGCGTGCGTGTGTGTGTGTTTGTGTATGTGCTTATATATATTTGTGTGGGTATGTTTGTGTGTCTGTGTATGTATGTTTGTACATATTTGTATCTTGTTCTTGTGTATACGCACAGGTGTATGGTTACACCTAAAAGATATTTATAGAAATTTTCTTTTCTCTCCCGCCCCCCCCCCTTTTTTGTTATTCCAAGGGCAAAGTAGAAGTTTCTTTGTAGGATGGGATTCACTAAATATTTGCAAGATTACATCAGCCCTTTAACATTTCTCTGTGTCTGTGTGTGTGGGTGACGATGCGTTTGTGATACTGTGTATAGGTACGTATATCAGTAACAATCACTGCGTAGGAAAGCCATCAAGGTATTCATCCAATCTCTCCATAATGTGATTAATCATGGGAACGCCTTGTACACAAGCTATCACTTTCCAATGCTTATCAAATAACTTCAGAAATATCAAATGACAAGCCATATTGTAAATATATACAAGTATTCATCGACATATGTACACACAAACAGAGTCAGTTGCGTTGGCGTAAGATAACATTCACTAGTCTTTGTTTGATTAATACTAATCTCTTTTATATTCTGACCATTTTAAACCACTTCGGTTGAACGGCTAAAACTTTTCTTTGAATTATCTCAAAACGAAAGGCATATTAGCCATCAAACTATAATAGCTTTTAAGCTCTAATATATATATAAACATCGAATAGTAATTGCTTTGATGATTTTTATTCGCTACGGTCTTAGTCTTGCTCGTAATCAGACGGCACTCGTTGACTTTAGAGCCCAGAAGAACTTATTATTATTCAGATACCACGGAATAACTTATTATCACTTACATAAAGAAGGCAGCGAACTGGCAGATTCGTAAGTGCGTCGAACAACATGCTTAGTGGCATTTCTTCTAGCTTTATGTTCTGAGTTCAAATGACTCCGAGGTCGATTTTGCATTTCATCCCTTTCGCGGTCGTTAAGGTAAGTACAAGTTGAACACTGAGGTCGATGTAACTGACTAAACCGCCTCTCAACAAAATGTCAGGTATCGGTGCTTATCGCTTACTTAACGAAATAGTACTTTCATGAACGTACGCTACACACGTGTGTGCATGCCTACATTTTTATATATCTTATATACATTGATTTCAA
Source organism: Octopus bimaculoides (assembly GCF_046866305.1). Lineage (NCBI taxonomy): Eukaryota > Metazoa > Mollusca > Cephalopoda > Octopoda > Octopodidae > Octopus > Octopus bimaculoides. The sequence goes on along the minus strand of NC_142933.1, from coordinate 118,200,235 downwards.
ATTTTGGCACTAGGCCAGTAAGTTTGGATTTCACCGAACTCACTGCTCAACTGGTGCTTATTTTATCGATCCGAAAGGATGAAAGGCAAAGTCGACCTCGACGGAATTTGAACGTAAAAACAGACGAAATACCGCTAAGCATTTTACCCGGCGTACAAGCTACCTACCTTCATTATTATTATTATTATTATTATTATTATTATTATTATTATTATTATTATTATTATTGCTACTTTATTTATACCTCATGAATCAAACGAAAGAGTTTTTATTCTGGCAGTACGGATTATTAGAAATAGAAGTTAAGTTTCCTTTCGACCATTATCCTGTTGTCTTCAATGATGGCTACGGCTAGAATTGTTTTGATCATATGTGTGGAATTCACGTATCTTTTTCCAATATACATAAGTGAAAGATGTAGGTATCCTGGAGAAACGATAAAGTAGTGCCTTCGATCAAATATGACTCTGTGCGGTTTTTCTCTCACCCAAATTGCATAAATATTAACCAACGGTGCTGTCATATATATATCTGAGGGCACAAAAGACGCACGGGCAAATTAGATGCACTCCAGCTTTCAGCAACAAATGAAGATGACGTATTTATTGTTTTACCATTATCGAGACTCGCTTTGAATTATGCCCCTGTCTTTGTGCTCTCTAATTCGTTATTGATAAGAATATATTTAAGCATATTTAGTTGTAATGGATCAGCTGCTCTCTCTCCCTTTCTCTTTCTCTCTCTCTCTCTCTTTCTCTCTCTCTCTCTCTCTCTCTCTCTCTCTCTCTCTCTCTCTCTCTCTCTCTCTCTCTGTTAGTCTCTAATTTAGATCGAAAGAACATTGCTTTTGTTTGTCTTTGTTCTTACTCTCAGCACCAATCTTTTGTCTCGGTTCTGCTTGTTTTTGGTAGTAAGCTTTGCGTCCGTTTTGCTTTGTCCAAACATTCTAGAAGGTTCAGAATTCCTCTTCAAAGAGGGACACAAATTCAAAGTTAAATCTAACTTTACTTGTGCCTCAGAAAATCTTATTTATGTAATAAGATTTCGGGCTGCCACGAGAACTACATAGGGTCCACAGGATTATCGCTCAGACGTAGATGCACTCTGCACCGCCAGCAGATTACATACCCAGAATACCGAATGATACCTTTTAGTGATCATATTGAGAAATGCGCAAAACAAATACTACCACAATTTATAATCTTTCCTTTTTATCAATGTGCCATTAAAACACCAACACAGATTAGATTAAATAAGGAAACCTTTTTCATTCAAAAATACAAACCCAAACTTAACCATTGCTAACACATTTAAATAAGGAAATTCATCACCCCACTGAGAAAAAAGGGAAAAAAATATAGAACAAAACCATGGTAAATTAATCAAATTCTACCACCTCCTAGATTTCGATTATCTCCCCTATACCGGAAGAAATCCCTCATTACCTCCCCCTATCTAGAACTCTTCTTTCTCAGACTGGAGCGAACACGTTACAATGAAGTAGAGAAATTTGAAAAGACAACACGAAACCGGTTATTTCTCAAAATACAATGTTTATATACCAAAAAGATTTTATAACATTTTTCTGACATAATTTAAATATATACTTTAACCATGTAACACAAGCCTTCTGTAGTTTTTTCACTCTTATTATCTTTTATATATATATATATATATATACTTAAGGAGAGAGGAAGAGAGACAGGGACAGACAGACAGACAGACAGACAGAAAATATTGTTTAAGTTCAAATTTCGAAATTTCAAAGTTGATATTTCCAAAAGGCAGAATGGTTAATATGATGCTCACTTGCTGGCACCTAATGCATTATTATCGTTTTTGTGGTTGTTGTTCTTATTGTTGCTGCTGCTATGGTCAAGGTCGTCGCGCTCGCCGTATCCATACCGTAATTTTATGCATTAAGGACCACATAATCTACTATATCTTGCGAGTCGTACGATTGTATAGAGCCTCTTCTGTGATAATGTTGGTATTTGGAAAGGGAGAAGGAAGAGAAGAAGAGGAGGGGTGAATAAGCCGGATTTATCAGGAGAAAACAGGGTTGAAGTTTTAAAGTAGAATCAAGAAATTGAGAGGAAACCAGTTGTGACGCGATGCCTCTACGGAAGTCAAAAAGTACTTTAGGGATGAATATCCTTCTTTTATTCTTTTCTCGTTTTTTGTTTTGTAATTTCAATTAACCAGACCCTTGAAAACATTTGTAAATGTGTGTGTGCATGTGTGTGTGTGCGTGTGTACGCACGTGCCACGTGTGCGTATTTATGTGCGCACTTGGGATTTAGCTTATAAATCCCTTTGAAACAATAATAGCAACGATAAGAAGCAAAAGAACGACGAACGAGAGGAACAGCGTCAACATCAGCAACAACGACTACTACTACTACTACTACTACTACTACTACTACTACTACTACTACTACTACTAACACCACCAAAACGGCAATTACAGCAAAAGAAGTTCCAGTAAGATATGCTTTAATACAACTAAGACGTCACCAACAAAAACAATACAACGACAAAAATGTATGACGTCTCCATGGACCTACTCGCTGGACCTACTAGAAATACCAGCAGAATACCCCTCGAAGTAATAGTCTTAAAAAAGGAAGGACACATCGGTTAATGTGGTCCGAGATATATGTTACCTGAAAAAGAAAGGGTGAAGTGTCTTTGATCAATGACCCTCTTGATCAAAGCTGACTTCGAGATAAGCAAGAACGACAATAAAAACAATAATTATATTCATTTACATGTGTGTGTGTGTGTGTGTTTACACATAAAGAGAAACGAATCATGAACCACGAAGCTGGTATTTATTTCATCTGTAACTCATGTTTCTGTGACCTACAATCCAGATCGATGAACGAATAGACTTTGTAAATTCACTTAGTTATCGCTCATCAATCTGGAGTATAGATAACACAAATGTGATGAAATAAAGAAACACCTACTTCATGCTCCATCGGAATGAATTTTGAGTAACCGATAACATAATCTAATTTACTTTAAGGTATAGCTGACTAAGTTTACTTTTAACCTTCCCATTCTTACAAACACCGAGTAGATATCTAACTCGCTTTGTGATCATGAGTGCATCAAACCTCACGTGTGCGTATGCTCATATTTTTTGCGTATGCTTGTATGAGCGAGTGTACTCGCGCCATACAGCTTGCCCGAGGGCGTTTATACATCCATATTTGTTAACGGTTATTTTTAATAATTTTCTTGCTGTATTGCATGCTCGTTTTTCTTTTTGCCATCTGTGATTTTATTTTTGATCTTTTATATAAATGAAGATATTTCCTCTGCCTGGCTGCTTTTCTTTCCAACGAGAAGTTACATGGCGGAACTGTTATTTTAACGAGTTACATTTACTTATCACCCGACGAGATACATCTGCACCACCGGATGCTCCTATGAGACAAACCATCAGGACAAGTACAAATACCTCACTGCTGAGCAGAAGCAACGAAAGGTAGACGAGTTGAAGAGGAATCTCACATTACAACAGACTTTTTTAACCAAAGCAAAATCCCAAAGTGAAACTGCTGCTAAAGCAAGTTTTATTGTCAGACCCGGCCCCGACATAAACAACTCTGGTTTCGCACAGACCCAATAAGAAGTCCAGTTTTTCACAGAACTTTTATTTGACTTCTTCCTGGTTTCTTATTGTAGTTATGTGGCACTGATGACGAATGTGTATCGTTTGCCTGCCAGAGGAAGTTGCAGTGTCATGAACCTATCGATCAGTCTTTTGGATATATTCGTGAGCTTAACAACCAATATTTATCCCCACTTAAATCCCTAGTGGGGTAGGGGTAGCCGGGCTTTATCTCTCCCCTTGCAATCCAAACAAAAGTGAATTTTGCACCAAAAAGCCAATATGAGTTTCTCTCATAGTAACAACTACAGTACAGTTTGTTCTAACACACAACCTCCACGTTTGAGTGGGAATAAATATTACCTCCAGGTATTAATGCTGCCTCTACTGCTAACATATATTTCTTGCCGAGAAAGTCAACTCCAAACTCGCATCATTATCAGCGCTGCGACTGCTCTACAAGAAGATATAACCCAACCCTGATTTCTTATCAAAACTCTCCCAGCAAATCGAGTCTCACTCAGAACCGCGGTTTGGGTGGCGCATCTTGTTTGAGAGATCAGATAACCAGACTAGCGGCAAAAACAATAAAAACAACAACTGCTCCCAGCTGAAAAGGTAACCCTCACGTGGTTGCTTGACTTGCAAAATAAATAAATGTCTAATTCCTCCCGATTCCCGCCCACCGCTTTTAGGAAATCAAAGGGCGTTAAACAATGCTTCTCCAGATGCTTCCTGAAATAACGCGGTTGAAATGTGTTTGATCATAGGTATACACAACCAAGGCTGACCGACGGTCAAGCAACAAGACGAGATGTTAATTACTGAAAGAACACTTGAGACAGGAAAACAAAGGATTAAATGGGGTTCGGGGCGACCACAACGGAGAGGATAAAGGTGATGATAGAGCGTGGGAGGAGAAGAGGAATGATGGTGAAGTTAATGATGAGGATAAGGACGACGAAAATAACGATGGCAGTGACAACGAGAGCGACGACGAAGACGATGATGATGATGATGACGATGATGATGATGACTATGGCGACGGGGACGAGGAGGTTGAGAAATTACGATGGTGACGAGGATCATAAAGATATGACCAAACTAATGATGATCCTGATGCTAAGAAATGATGCTAACGATGACGATTATCAATGATTTTACACGATCCTGCTGTTGGTCACGATCATGGTGATGATGATGTTCATCACGGTCTTCATAATGACGATGATGATGCTGTAGATGAGAGTGATGGTGATGATGATGATGATGACGACGACGGTCACCACGATGATGATGATGATGAGGAGGAGGAGGAGGGGGGAGGAGGAGGAGGGGGAGGAGGAGGAGGGGGAGGAGGGGGAGGGGGGAGGAGGAGGAGGGGGGAGGAGGAGGAGGGGGGAGGAGGAGGAGGTGGTGGTGGTAGATGGTGATGATGATGATGATGATGATCACGATCCTAGTGACAGTGTTGATCATGACAAATGGAAAGTAGGTGAATGGGCTAAGGTCATTAATGCGAGCTCCCCACCTGCTTCTTCAAGTGTGTTGAGGCTGCTCCCGTGTTTCCATTCAAATACAGCACCAACTTATCTGGTGCTTAAGCTTTATCCTCGTGACAATTGTTGAATTCTCAAGAGGATAGGACATCACTCGCCAGCTTCAAGGAAGGATGACTCTCTGATCGTGCAAGGTTAATGAGATTGTGTGAAGTAATGACCGAGCGTGTGTTGGACACACTTCCTGAAATAATCGACAAGAGTTGAATGGATGCACTCGCATACCGGAAAACAGTTTCATTTCCACTTGATACAATCCATTAAACTAAACTTATGTTTACAAATACCTTTATTAAGGAGAATCCGAACTGAAAGAGAAATTATAAATGTGAGCGCCCTTGGGCATGTCCGCACGCAAAGCAAACGCACGCGAGCACAGTCACACAGATACATACATACATACATACATACAGTGTATGTGTGAACTCGCAAAAGCATTCACACCCGCACAAAAATACAACTTAGTCGAGACTGAGAAGATTTGAACATGGGTTTGTTAGTTCAAAGCTGAGCTGAGCCTAAATAATAGCAGAAACATACAATTGAGTAGCGCCAATGAGGTCGATGTATCTTGTAGAAACAACAGCCAAATCTTCGGCTAAATCATACATTTGTATCTTAACACACTAAGTGGTAAATAAATTAAAACATCCATATGTAAAATATTTCAGAAGTTTAGACTGCAATATGTATCCTTACAAACGTATAAGTATAGAAACATGTATATGCACATATATGCATTCTATAGCACTGAAATTCACACACGGAAATGTATTTGAGCGCATGCGTGCATAGAAACATACATGCATACAAATACATCAGTTCTCTTTTCGAAAATTAGTCGGCTATCGGCAACGAATATTCCAACTTTGTAATCAACAGAACTAACTCTTTGTTGAGGGCTACTTCTTTTTCATCTCGACCTCTTAAATTCTCCCGTCCTCTTGGCTAGAATTGTCCCTTCAACTCAAAGCAACGTGTTAACGACTAGTATTCATATTCATCAACTGATTTTACATATCCACAGACAAGGCTAACATGGAAACTTCTGCACGGACGCTCGATCTACCAGCAATAGCAGCCAAAATTCCTTCAAATCATATCCCTTATTGCCTCGAGTTCTGGAGCTCATAGAGTTGGCTGCCCGGTTTCTATGGCGCATAAGTGACCGAGGTCACAACATTCCCACTGAACGGGATGCCATTTTCGTCGCAGTAAAATAGACTGTAGCAACGTGAAATGAAGTGTTTTTCTCAAGAATAAAGCGCTCTACTCGGTCCTGGAATTGAAACCTCGATCTTGCGATCGTGAGCGCAACGTTCTAACCACTAGGCCACACGCTTTCACCCCTTAAAATAGTACACATTGGGTAAATGTCATTCTGATTTTCCTGAAAGTAGGAAGAAGAGACGGGGTGGTAATGTTTTGAATGCCATTGAGCAGCGTTCTGCTAGACCTGAATTGACCTTCAGTAAACAATAATAGCAACAACTAAACCACAGACGTCGTACCCGTTTACCCATTGTACTACTATTACAACGGTTTCTGTTTCTCCGAAGTAGCTTACATTAATCTGTGTCCCATTCATCTCTTCTCAGCCTGTTCCTTCCACTACGTCTCATTCCCCGACCCTCTCGCTTCCCCGTCCTTCATACTAAATATTGCGTTCGCTCGGAATCGCCAATCTACACACGTTCGTCATGCAGATAACGGCCCACACGTATTCGTCATTCTTAATTGTCGCTGGTTCTGGTAGTGGTAATGTCTTGTCTTGTCTCGGCACTCCGTCGGTCACCACGACGCGGGTTCCAGTTAATTTCGATCAACGGAACAGCCTGCCCGTGAAATTAACGTGCAAGTGGCTGAACACTCCACAGACACGCGTACCTTTAATGTAGTTCTCAAGGAGATTCGGCGTCACACAGGATGTGACAAAGCTTGCCGTCTTCGCTTCGCAACCGCGTGACCCAGTGTGTGGCCCCACAACACAGCATTTTGAGAATGTGAGTTCAGAAAAAGCCACGGGTTTACCGACACTTTATGAATAGAATTTGGCAGATAAAGACTGAGTGGAAACCTATCGAACTGACTGACCCTAAAATCCAAAGGGTCAACTTTGTCAAATAAAGTATCACTGATTCTGCTCGAGAATTAATCAAAGATACGAAGTGGCTCAGGTTTCTAAATGAGCCTATGGAATACTCAGCCATTTGCATTATAATTTAATGACAGTTGACTGAACAACTAGAATACACACGGTCGAAACCGGCGGAGAATCCACTTATTGTGTGTGTGCGTGTGTGTGTGTGTGTGTGTGTGTGTGTAAGACTGTGAGTGCGTGAGTGCCTGTGTGTGTGCGCGTATGTATGTGTGTGCGCGCATGTGCATGTGTGTCTGTATATCATCCTCTGATTTATATAGGTGAAGGATATAAACAAGATGACAGCCGAAGAAGAAAAAAAAAGAAACGATAGTGTATGTAGAGAGATCCTTGATATTTTTGTTCCTTATCGGATTATAGAAAATCTCTTGTCACACTTCACCAGAAGAAATGTAGTGAACCGATGATTGGCCCCGTTGGAAATTCCGAACCAACGACGCAATCGTTCACAAGTTTTCATATACAATAAATGTTTTGTGTACTACTTTAAAACGTCTTATGTGAAACATTTGAGGTAACTTAACGTTCGCATTACACAGGACACTTCTCACATACACAAACGAGCTGCACACTTAATTATCATGAAACACCGAGTTCAATCACTAAAACCTCAAAGAAATTTATCAATATTCCAAACATATATGCAGGTGTAGACATAGGTGTGTCGTTAAGATTCTCGCTTTGCAACCATGTGGTTTCGGGTTCAGTCCCACTGCACGGCACCTTGAGCAAGTGTTTTCTACCATAGCTCCGGACCGACAAATCCCTCGTGAGTGAATTTTGATAACCGGTGTTGATTTGCACTCAGAACGTAATGACGGGCGAAATGCCACAAAATAATTTTATCCGGCGAGCCAATGAATCTGTCTTAATAATGATAAGGTTGGTAATGATCACGATGATGAAGATTTCAAATTATGGCACAAGGCCAGCAATTTCGGGGGAGGAGATGAGTCGATTGCATCGACCCCAGTGTTCAACTGGTACTCATTTTATCGACCCCAAAAGGATGAAAGTTAAAGTCAACCTCAGCGGAATTTAAACTGAAAACGTAAAGAATATTTAAATCTTAAAGCCCTTCACAAACGCAAATCTTACAGCAAAATTTTAACGAAATCTTAATTCACGTTATTTGATCTCCTGTCCCTAAAGAATGTCATTGTTACTCATAAATAACACCCACAGTGAAACGTCCAACTTGCTGTCTTGAAGTCTCTGAGTGAGACTGAGAACATCTTGTATAAAACAAAGCAGCGACAACACTGAAAACCTAATATGCTTCATTCTTTCTTGTCCACCCTTCTTCAAATAAATAAATCAATCTGTTCTACCTTCAGTTTATAACAAACACCCACCCGTAGTGATGACATTTAACCGTAACTACCAAGTGGAAAGTTTCATTACTGAATAACGAACTGTGACAAACAAGTGTCGAAACCTTTTGTTCAGGTCAATACATTTATCAAACACATTTAAAGCGACTGTATATTGACTGCTCAAACATTACCTCTGACACACAGACGGGTACACGTATACATGTGCACATACAAATATACAAAAGACAACTATATCATACGCAGAAACACAACACTACAAAAAAAACATGCCATAATAATGCAATATCATATACAACGCACTGGTGTGAATATATACGTGTGTATGTATATATTTCTCTCTCACACCCCTCTCTCTTTCTTTGTATATATATATATATATATATATATATATATATATATATATATATGTGTGTGTGTGTGTGTGTGTGTGTGTGTGTGTGTGTGTGTGTGTGTGTGTGTGTGTGTGTGCGTGTGTGTTGTAAGAAGCTAGGTGAAGGCTTGGCTGTGTGGTAATAAGATTGCCTTCCAAACACATGGTTCCAGATTCAGTCTCACTACGTGGCACCTGGAGCAAGTGTCTTCTACTATGGCCTCGGGCCGACCAAAGCCTTGTGAGTAAATTTGGAAGACGGAAACTGAAATAAGCCCGTCCTATATATACATGTATATATTTGTGTGTGTGTGTGTGTGTGTGTGTGTGTGTGTGTGTGTGTGTGTGTGTGTGTGTGTGTGTGTGTGTGTTTCTACCCCTGCCATCGCTTGACAACCAATCTTGTGTGTTTACGTCCCCATAACCTAGCAGTTCGGCAAAAGTGACCGATAGAATAAGTACTAGGCTTACAAAGTCCTGGGGTCGATTTCTTCGATTAAAACCCTTTAAGGCGGTGCTCTACCATGGCTGCAGTCAAATGAGTGAAGCAAGTAAAAGAATATAGAATATGTGTGTGTATACACACACACACGCACACACACACACACACACACACATGTATGCATATCATTATTCAGTTTTGTTTCAAGATTTCTTGCCAATAGAGAAGGAACCGGTTTCTAACCTAGATCCACGGCTCCATCATTGAAATTTCAACATCAACAACGGTATTTTTGTATGCATGTTTGTATGTATGTATGTATGTATGTGTGTATGTATGTATGTATGTATGTATGTATGTATGTATGTATGTATACGTGCAGCTTTGTATGTTTTGCTTTATGTATGTATTCTCATGCATATCGTTCCATATCTAGACCTGCTCATATATACTTAAATGATAAACTTCTGGAAGGTTTTACAGATTTCTACAGTTCCAGTGATGGAATAATCAGTAATCTTCGAATCTCCTTTTCTGGTTTTGAGAAGCCTAATTTCTCAAGATTGGTATTTAGGCAGTACGTTACATATCTCAGGGCCTCAATAATTACAGGTATAAACTTGAACTTGTAATCTGGATAGAGTAACTGCAGATTTCTCAATAGTTCAGCGTAAGTATTCTCTTTTTTACTGATCCTCAGCTTTATGTTAACATCCGCTGGGCACCTAATTTCCACAACTGAACACAGTTTCTCTTCTCTATCCCAAATCATTATATCAGGTCTGTTGTGTTAACATCTTATTGAGGTTTTCAATGGGTCATTCCACCAGTACTTCCTTTTATTATGAGTGCCCACGGCTTCTACAATACTGTGGATTCTTATTTATTTCTCTTTGGGGTTATCCGCCTGACGGATTTCATTGTATGTATGTATATATATATGTATGTACGCACGAATGAAAGGTCGTGTTTATCTACGTACGCATGTTTTCTTCTATTTTTCGTTATTGGAAGTCTTCTTGTAACGAAGGAAACTAGTTTCTTACAAAAATACAAAGCTCCATTGTTAGAAGTGCAGACAACAAAAATAATGCCATATTTTGAAAAGTTGAGCATGTTTTTTTTGTATGTATGTATGTATGTATGTATGTATCTCCACCCATCCATCTTCTCTACCAACTGCCCCTGGGACAGTAATGGGTGTAGAATCCTTAGATGCCTCCTCCATTGATTCTTATCAGAAGCAGCTGTCATCACATTTGCTGGGTGAACTCGCAAGCGTCACCAACTAAGACTTCAGATATTATCCATCTCGTTCTTAGTCTACATTTATGTCTCCTGCAGCTTGACTCGGCTTGGACAATTCCGTCCTGCGATTCTCTTTCGTGTGACATTCTAATCACATATCCGCAGTACCGGTGCCACGACCGCCCATTGCAAAGAAGTAACAGCTCCTTCTAGAGGGATACCTGATCTTCGGGGAAGCAACCCGTCGAGTGACGTTACTGTTGAGGTCCTTCGGAGGACTCCATTTCGGTTGCTTGTATTCGCGATCCTACTCTTTCGGTCATAACACTCACGCACACACACGCGCGCACACACACACACACACACACACACACACACACAGCTGAAAAGTGGCTACGAGTCCATGAAAATCAAAAATTATAGTTGAAAAGATAAATAAATTTGGAAAAGTCATAGAAGTATATTCTAGATTTTTTCCCAGACGAACAGAAGTGTAGAGCACCGGGTTTAAATTCTAGGTACAGACCGACTGCATATCTGTTCGATATATTCTAATAACTTGTCATTCGTAGTGATTTATAGTTTTTAGTAAACATCATTATTTGTCCGTATTTCATCTGTAGGATAAAGTGGGAAGGCTATGTATTTTGCTGCACATAAGATACTAAATGTTCACATAAAGGAATCTGTTTAGCATTATGATCTCATGTTATGTTGGATTCTGGTTCTCAAGAGCAGTTTCATTTGTCCCATGTAGTCTTCTTTACAGACATTATAATTCATAGTGTCAGTTTAATCTTTTGAGGAACAAGTAAAGTGAAGTTTACAGTAAAAGTATGTCCTTATTTAACATTTAGAAGAAATTTCTTCTGTATGATTGATGCAGGCTCTGCAGTTTGAGTGGCTACATTTTTTGACTACTGCAGTTATAGTTGATAATTTGGCGCTGGTAAATAATTTTTAGGGATTGATTTTGTCTTTTGCTTTAGATTATTTTGTGTTCAAAGAGCGAGAGACAGACAGACAGACAGAAAGACAGACAGACAGACAGAAAGACAGATAGAAAGACAGACAGAAAGACATACAGACTGACAGAGACATGGAGAGAGAGAAAGACAGACCGAGACAAAGAGAGACGGGGGAGAGACAGACAGACAGAGAAAGAGAGAGAGAGAGAGAGAGAGAGAGAGAGAGAAAGAGACAGACAGACAGACAGACAGACAGACAGACAGACAGACAGACAGACAGACAGACAGAAGGAGAGAGTTAGTTATATTCCGAATCGAAATTTCTCTATTTTTTAGTAACTGTTACTTTTGCCTGCAGGAATTTAGTTTCATACGAATAAATGGAATAAATCAATAAACACATCATACACCAATAATTTAATATGTAGTAGTGACCTTTGCGAGTTGGAACTTTTAATTCAACCATACATAATACATCATCTAGAGAATAGTAATCCCCAAAATGAGGTTGGAACTTTTAACCTTACCATACACAATAAATCTGATATGAAGTACTGACAAAGGAGATTGTAATGTTTAGCCAGACCTACATCTTGTAGGCGTTGTATGGGCATTGGTGCAAAAAGGGTAACGATTTTGGAGGCTTTTTCTGCAGGTGGATAAAGATCCTAGGATAACAGACCAAAATCATCAGCTGCAGTTTTGGAGGCTAGCAGTGTTTGAGGGCTGTGAGATTGTTGGACGTGGCCTTCTTGGTTCTGTTGCTGGTCTTGCATAAATTGCTGGATAAAAACTGTTCCGCTTATAGGTGTAGACGATTTCCTCCCTGCATTTTAGGCGGTCTTCTTAGGCTGAAGTCATGTGGCATAGTCAGCACATTTAGAGTGTGTAGTTGTGACGTTCGCATGAGAAATATACAGAGATATTCCTATGAGAATGGTATCAGTTACCCAACAGCTACATCTAATTTGTTGTGGATAAAATTCATAGATTGTTAGATGCACTTAGCATCAAGCAAGCAGAACCCTAATCAGTCAGCTAAGTATAATAGGACAAGGAAAACTT
>NC_142933.1:118166504-118186963 GCF_046866305.1 Octopus bimaculoides | reverse complement strand
GTAATAGCCCAAATGTATTCAAAAACTGTAACCAGAGACTACGGTATGTAAGGCACCCTTCTTTATTTAAAATAGTAGTGTGTGATCTGAGAATAATGTGGCTGCTATATCTAGCAGGTCGAGGGACAAAGTAGACGCTCAGTTGTTGGTTACAGTTGCTAGTTTAACCAGAGGTTAAAAGGAAACGGTACAGCCCGTCAGTCGTAGCATCACGTGAGTGGGCGTGGCAAATATCATCCAAGGCGGCTGATACAGTTAACTGTAGATTCCTCTAGTGTCTTCGCTTATTTCATTGATTGTGAAAACGAAAGCTTATTATCATTATCATTATCATTATTATTATTATTATTATTATTATTCAAATTCCACCGAGGTCGACTTTGCTTTCATCCTTTCGGAGTCGATAAATAAAGTACCAGTTGCGTACTGGGGTCGATCTAATCGACTGCCCCACCCCCCCAAAAAAATTTCGGGCCTAGAGTAGAAAAGATTATCATTCTTCTTCTTCTTCTTCTTCTTCTTCTATTATTATTAGTAGTAAAAGTAGTAGCAGCAACAGCAGCAGCAGTAGAGGTAGTAGTAGTAGTAGTAGCAATATCGGCGATTGATTGGCAGAATTGTTAGAGAGTTGACCAGATTTTATTGCGATAAATGTTCCGACTCTTTATGTTCCGAATTCAAATCCTGCCGAGATCCTTTTGTCCTTCATCCCTCCGGGGTCGCTAAAGCATGGTCCCTATAAAAAAAAAATGCGATCTCTGGTATCAGCTAACCCTCATTTTCCCTAAAAATCGCTAGCCCTGTACCTAAATAAAAAATTATCATCTTCATTATTATCATCATCATCTTCATCATTATTATTACTATTATTATTATCATGAGATATCTTTCAGGAATCTATAAGATGAAAATCAGGAAACAAACCATTTAAAAATGACCAGTCATTTTTTCTATGCAGTTTATTATTAAATAAGCAATAATGAAAATTGTCTTTGTATGCTTATATATATATATATATATATATATATATATATATATATATATATATATACGTGTTAGCGTCTGTATATATGCCTGGAGGTATTTTGCATGCATATATATATATATATATATATATATATATATATACATACATACATATATATATATATATTCATACATATACATATATACATGGATATATACATACACACGTATATGTATATATGTATGCATACAGGTGTGTGTGTGTGTGTGTGTGTGTGTGTGTGTGTGTGTACACACGAAATTGAAAATTGAAAAAATATTGGAAAATAATTTCTAATGAAATTTCTAACAACAAAAGAAAACAAATAGAAAAATTCCGAACATAATAAAGATAATAAAACATTTATTATTTCTCGACTGGCCAGCAGGATAATAGAAAAACTATTCATATTTACTTTTAATGGGTAATATGTATGTATGTATGTATGTATGTATGTATGTATGTATGTGTGTATGTGTGTGTGTGTGTGTGTAAGTGCGTGTGTGTGATATTGGTTGTTTCTGGCCAGCAGAATAGGAAAAACTATTCATACTTTATTTGGTAGGTAATTTCTGCTTACCCACTCACTATATATATATATATATATATATATATATATATATATATATATATATATATATATATATATATATATATATGAAGTTAGCAGTTTCTACAAATTAAGTCATTTATATATTGGTGTGAAAAATGAGTTAGGGAAAAGAAGTCGCGAACCTGCTCCTCCCATCTGAGCGTCTGTGCTGGTCAAGCGTCACTGCACTTTTGACCACTTCACTGAAATTTAATTCTAATCATGTACCACTGATACAGTACTTAAAACGCTATTAACTCTTACTTAAAGAGTATTGTAGGAGTTAGAACAGAATGATTAGAAAAGAGAGAAAACGAGGAAGGGAGAGTTGACTGGAAAAGTGAGAATCTAGAATAAATTGCAGATCGATTTAAATATTTTCGGTGTTCGAATTTTTCCCTTAAATGTTAGAATAATTATTAACCAATTTAGTTATGGAATTAGAGAGAAATCCTTCGCAAATACTAAGTTACCGGTAAATAAAGTCTGCAAGTGGGTTGTTCACCATTGACAGCTGAAATTTCTTCTTTTTTAATTCTCTCCCTGTGATATACTTTGAATCTGTTGAAAATTACTATTCGTAATAAAATATATAAATAAGGGTTAGTCCAGTCACGGGAAAAACTTCAGCTTGCGAGACTTTCTGAACGACATGCCAAGGGAAAAGTATCTTGAATTTTTTGAGTAATGCCTGATGAGCTGTGTCTCATGCGGCCCGCTTTATGCTGAGCTATGTCTCATGCAAGATGCTTCTCGAGAAATCTTACCCATACCCGGCTTAGCTACAGGTTGATTCCAAAATTCTGATCACGAAAAGTTCAAGCTATATCGATCAAGCTAGACTTACCGAACGATCTCTGACTCTTTTTCTATACCTGACCGAAGTGTGTCATAAATGCTCCGGAGAAATGCATTAAGATCAACACAACTCATGTTTTTTCTCACTCAGATCAATCATTATTTTGACTTTCCATTTGTCAGTATGCAATTATGAGGAATCCATGCCCACTTACGTTACCTTATGAAGCTGTTTCGTTTATCAGATTTTTGCTAAACACTCTAATCAATATTTATAGTGTATTAATTAACTATATAAAAAAAAATTAAGACTGTAATCATATTGTCTAATTAATACTTTTTCTCAGTATCAGCAGTATAACTGTTGGCTACAGCTGCGAACTAGCATCAATTCCTATACTCAAAGTAAATCTCCATATGCGGTGCAATTAAAAAAGAAAACGTCATTGACAAAAACGATCTATTTATATATATATATATATATATATATATATATATATATATATATATATATATATATACTTACACACAATGGTTGATGGTGATGGGGATGGGGTGGAAATTAAAAATTCATTAAGATATTCCAAAATGATATTTTTTAAATTCCATGAATTACCGCCAGCAGTAATCCAAAAAACAAAAAAGGAACAATTCACACTTTGTTATTAATATTATTTCAACTAATATTACTAATTGCCGTTGCTGTTATTGTTAGTAATTACATTTCTGCCATGTTGCAATTGTAATGTTCAACATATATCGGTAGTTTTTCATTTGTCTCTATTTTTTCTTTCTTCTTTCTTTTTTATATTTCATAAGATGTGTGCTCTACAGACATCCAGCTTGCTAATGACACCAAGTTCTCTTATTTATGATTTAGTTTTTGTTGTTTTACTTTTTTTAATATTTTCTTGACATCTGAACTTATTAGTTATTAGTTTTATATATATCATATAGTCTCTTTGTTAGTGACTTAATGTCACAAAGTATTTGTTTAAAAAAGTGTATTAAATATGAATACTTTGTTTACTGTTCATGATGATATCATCAATTTTTATAGTTAACATACGTTACCTCTTGCCGACAATGTTTACAAAAATTGTCCCTTGCAACACACAGGTATCATATGCAAATATATATATATATATATATATATATATATATATATATATATATGAAACAATGAGATCCCAACCAGTAGGATTATATTCCGTATGGTTCCCATATATATATATATATATATATATATATTCTTTTCTAAACACTTTCATTAAACATTACTCACATATTAACAATCACGTTCGGCTTGCTGTTGACGTCATAGTTACCTGTCGAAAATATCGGATTTTGTCATGACGTTTCACTTTTGCCGTTAACGTTTCAGATTTCGAATATATATGTACATATATTTTTCTTTCCTTTTCTTTTTAAAAATACCTCGTTTCGTTGTTTTCTTTAGTATTTTTCGTTGATTTCTTTCACCTGTGTTTTTTTTTTGACAGACTATTTCAAGAAACTGTCTTTTCGTCTGCCATTGAATTTTTCTAGTCTTTCTCAAACAAATGTAATGTTTAAAAAATATCGGTTCTCGTTCCACGAATTATTTTGATCCTGTTGGATACACGATTCAACGCGCATTTCCGAATCGAATGGTTTTGAAAATTTTCAGAGAGAGATTAGCAAATGGAAATACAAAATTTAATTCTAAATCCAGAGACCTGCTGTCGAATTAAATCTTTGCATCTATTTCCTCTGCAACATTCTAAAATCTCTCGCTCAAGATCTTTTGTTTATTTCTTACTTCTAAACCATATATATCTTCATTTCTATTTTATATATTTAGTGCGTTTGCGTTGTGTGACAATATGCCATACAAATTTTGGTTGTGAACGTAAGTCAAAAACTTACACGGTTATACTTAGCGAAGGTCGTCGAAAGAGTCGCCAGTAGCACCTGAAATAACAAAGAAAAAACGTTGTAAAGTTTTCAAAACAATGCTGACATCAGTAAAAACAATTAAAAATTGAAAACATAACTAGTTAAATTCCTTCAGTTGTTGCTCTGTTCAACGAAAAGTAAAAATAAATAAATAAAATTATGATTTTAAGCAAAATGTGGAAGACAGTTCACAAACATATTGCACTTAGTTTGTACAATTGTTTCAAATTTTGGTGCAAGAGATTTGCCGATTACACCGATCCAGTGCTCAACTGGGTACTTATTTTATCGACATCGAAAGAAAGACTAAACCGACCTTGGTGAAATTTGAACTCAGAGCTTAAAGAGCCGATAGAAATGCCGCTAGCCCACCGTCTTACTGGTTGTCCTGACCCCATGCAGTGGTCGTGACCCCACCCTTCTCAGAATACCCCCATTTGTGACACGGTCTCGTCAACTGACCCTCAGGATCTCGCCGAAATACTTTTGATGAAATACATTTAGGTCTCTATCATTTCTTGCTGGCATAAATTTTGTAGGCAGAGCGATGGAGTTATACAGACGAAACTTAACATCAGTGTTATTTGCAGCACTAAGCAAATGGGACACAAAAATATTCTCTCACGTTGGGAGACATTACCGACATTTTAGTAAAGTCAGGTGAATACGTGTGTGGATTTTAAAAAGTCTGTTCATTAATAGACCTATTCCTTACAATCTCAGTAATTTAATCTTTTATCGTTTTATTTGCTTCAATCATTAGAGTGCGGCCATGTTAGAGCAGTCCCCTGTGTAGTTTAGCTGGACAAATCATCCGAATCACTTATTTGAAGCCTGTTATTTGTGCACTCGGACTTCTTTTTTTTCTTTTCTTTGCTGAACCGTTTGGCCACGAGAACGTTAAAAAACTCCGGTTGTCAAGCGTTGAGAGTGGAGTGGCAAACATGAACGCAAAGATACAAAAATGTAAATACATACACGCATACAAACTCGTACACACATACGTACAATCATACATAAAATAGTGAAGAAGAAGAAGAAGAAGAAGAAGAAGAAGAAGAAGAAGAAGAAGAAGAAGAAGAAGAAGAAGAAGAAGAAGAAGAAGAAGAAGCGTTTGGCTTCAATGGAACTATCTGGTTAATGGGGGCCGCCTCCAAACAGACACATAAAATGCTTTAATTTGGAAGAACTCTTCTATGGCAGACGGTAAACTTCCAATCCAACAATGGTTCCTCTATAGTTCCCCTTGAATTTGGTTCAAGTTAAAAAAAAAAAGGAAAGCTTTCCACGCCTTTCTTTCTACGTCAGAATCAATTAAATAAGTTAACCATTCTGTTATCTTGTGCCAGAAATCTTAGAAAATATAAATTGTAAACGATTGTCAATAATAATAATAATTATAATAATAATATCCCACCCAAATTTTATTTAATTTTATAATTTTATAACTTTTATGTGCAAATTTTTTATCTATCATTATTTACCTAAGCATTTAAAAATATTTATTTCCTCTTTTCATGCCCACTTCTAAAGAAATTCGATTTACTGAATGGCAGTTTTCTAAAATTAGGGGGCAGGAAAGGAAGGAGGTAATAAAAGTAAAGGCTTTACAAATAAAGAAGGCGAGGTGACATAATATTTAGTGGGTTGTCAGCAATAATGTACGGGAATTTGGTTTAGCTGTATTATGAAATGGAGTTGAATATTGCTATATAAACACAGTCTAAATAGAAAAATGTGTTTGTTATATTTTGTGATTGTGTGCGCATGTTTGTAATTGTGTGCATGAGAGAAGAAGAAGAAGAAGAAGAAGAAGAAGAATGAATGAACGAATGAATGAATATATGTGAATGTTTATATGTAATAGAATGATTACGTGTAAGATGATGTGTAAGAGTATATATATGTGTAATATAATTATTTCAGTGTACGACTACACGTAAGAGAGTATGCACAGGCTCACACACTACACACACACACACACACACACACAAACTCATATATACACACATACATGCATATATGTGTGTGTATTTGTGTGTGTGTTTGTATGTGTATGCATTAATTTATATATTACAGATTTAAATATAAATTTCATATAAGTACATGGTTGTGTGAGTGTATGTGTGTGCGCGCAAACTTGCGTATGTGTGTGTGTGTGTACAGTTTACGCTCCAGTTTAATCATTTTTATTAAAAAGTTTCCATATTTTTATATTACTTCTTTACGTCAAGTTGGGAACAATAGCGTTCCTACATCCATTAGATTAACATGGTTGAAAGAAAAAGCGTTTCAACAAAAATATACAAGAGTGTGCATGGGTGTGCGAACATGTATGCACACGTGTGTGCGTGTTTGTATATACGTATGCAATTTATTTATATATATATGTATGTACATATATATATATATATATATATATATATATATATATATATATATATATATATATATATATAGATATATATATATATATATATATATATATATATATAGATATATATATATATATATATATATATATATATATATATATATATATATATATATATATATATATATATATATATATATATATATATATATATATATATAGATATATATATATATATATATATATATATATATATATATAGATAGATATATAGATATATATATATGTATGTATGTATGTATATATACTTATATTTATATATATTCATACATACATTTAACCATACACACATGTGTATAATATGTATGTGTATGCATATATACATACATACATATATATATATATATATATATATATATATATATATATATATATATCAACAGACATGCACATGCAAACATCACACACATAAATATATATGTATGTATATATGTATGTGTCCGTGTGTTTGTGTGTGTGGATGTATGCATGCATGCATGTATGCTTGTATGCATGATTGTATGTATGGATTGATATGAAAAAATATTTTAAGGATAAAAAACTGTACTTTAAAAACAGCTACTCCGAGTTTAACGTTTCTTGAACATTTTATTTTTTAGCTTTGAAAACGTATTTTATATTTGTCTCTGCCATCGATATACGAGTTCTGGTTCCTCTATCGAAGTATGTACATATACATACATACATAAATACATACATACATACATATTTACATAAATATATATATATATATATATATATATATATATATATATATATATATATATATATATATATGTATGTATGTATGTATGTATATATATATATATATATATATATATATATATATATATATATATACATGTATATGTATGCATATATATATATACGTATGTAAATAAACATACGTACATACATAAATGCGCACACTCATACATATATACACACATATATATGAATACATGAATACATACATTCATATATATATATATGTATATATAATATACATACATATATTTATATATGTTTATATAAATGTGCTATATAATTAGATATAATATAGATTTTCCTTCCCCCTGGGTGTCTCTTTATCTCCCACCTCGTATTTTTAAATTGTGTTTTTCTATGCTTTTCAATTATAAAATATAATTGGAAAAAAAGAGTAAGACAGTTTGTAAAAATAAAAAAAAGTGCTTATTTTTTCCTGTATTCTATGTCTGTATCAGTACAAACATTGATACTTGTATACACGTTATATATGGAAACACACACATACACACACATATATACATACATATATAAAATATAAAAATTTAATTATACACCTATATGCAAAACATATCAATTACACATCTGATATATATATATATATATATATATATATATATATATAAACATACATACATACATACATACATACATACTAAAATGTTTCGCGCTAATGCGGGTATTTTTAGTGCAGGCCTTTAAGCAACTGCAACGTTTCAATTTTGAACTTTTGATACGGGCCTGGTTAGGGGAAAAATGTCTACTTTTGAACATAGAATAGGTGAAGTTGTTGGCAACATGAAATAAGTCAGCCATTGGCTTTTTAACATATCCAATTTCCTCCGTACCATTTTCAAATAAATAATTATAATGTCACAATCGATTTGATACTTAACTACTGGAATGGATTCCATTATGTAACATGACACACGTCACCTATGTAAGCATAAATACATGCATACACGTGTACACACACATGCATAGATACATATATTCACATATATGTACATAATATTTTTATATATGTCTATATAGATATATAATTATGATGTATGTATATCTTTAAGTATTTATATATATACATATATACATATATATATATATATATATATATATATATATATATATATATATATATGTATATATATATATGCATATATATGCAAAAATATATAAATATATGAACGCATATATATATTTATATATATACACCTACATACATATATATACTTACATATATATACACACTCAAATACATACATACATACATACATACATACATACATACATACATATATATATATATATATATATATATATATATATATATATATATATACATACATATATACACATATACATATAAACATATAATTTTCTATATAATCGTGTTTGCATTTTTCTGTTTGTATCTGTATATTAAAATATAAAATATGCAAAGAGGAGATGGATCCGATACTAAATATACTCTGCTACACATTATTATAAATTAACTTTGCAATGTTGATATTCACTTTACAAATTTTTTGTTTTATTTTTCAATCATGAAAGCCACAGTTATGTTGATTTTAAATACTTTCAGAAAGTTATTCAAACAAGTTCATATAATTGTGTGTGTGTGTGTGTGTGTGTGTGTGTGTGTGTGTGTGTGTGTGTGTGTGTGTGTGTGTGTGTGTGTGTGTACCTTTATATTTGTATGTATGTATATACATATATATATATATATATATATATATATATATGCATGCATGCATATGCGTATATATATGTACATTTCTGTGCGTGTATCTATCTATCTATCTATCTATCTATCTATCTATCTATCTATAAATAAATATGTGTGTGTGTGTCTGTGTGTGTGTGTGTGTGTGTGTGTGTGTGTGTGTGTGTGTGTGTGTGTGTGTGTGTACACATATAAACGTATATATATATACATGTATAAATATTTCTATTATTATCATTGTTATTAATAGTATCTGCATTATTATTATTATTATTTTAACATGTATATAATTAGGCATACTTATCGTATACCAAATTTCATGCTGTATTTTTCATACATGTGTGCATATGTGTGAGTGTTTTCATGTAGATGTTTGTGTATGTGTGTTGGTGTGTGTGTGTGTGTGTACGTGTGTGTCTGCGTCTGTGTCTATTTGGGTGTATGTATATCTGTATCTACATCTATATACGTTCATGTATGTATGTATGCTTGTTAAACTATTAACGTCCTATGAGGAAACCAAAACACATTCCAAGGATTTCCTCCGGAATGAAATTACTCTCATCGTTAATGAAAAGTTTCACTTCATAAAATGTTTCATAAGTAACAGGTTATATCATGCAGACAATTTCTAAAAAGAATGATATAGTACTATACATGATCAACAACTAGAAACTTCCAGAAGTTCGAAATAACACCAAAAAAAAAAATGTAATTTTTAAGAATATTTTCCTTGTAGTTCCTTAACTTCAAATTCAAACTTCTAATCCCACCTAATATTATAAGCAGATGCTTATCTTTCTTGCAATACCTATGACCAGTAGGGAAAAGACGCTGCGTCTGCATTTATTTAATAACAATTTTCTAGCCACCGCCTGGCATTCTGTTTTATCATTGTACTATATAATATTGTATCGTATTATGAATAGGTTACATACCCGCAATACCTGAGCTATTACATCTGTAGTAGGTGATGCTAAGGCATTGTATAATTTCTGACGATATCACAGTTCTTGGTAAGAAAAAAAAAGCACTTAATACCAAAGTGATCGTGTGCCTCTCTAGAATAGTAAAAATAACTCGTAATCCATGAGGCAGTGCAGTGTTCAGTGAACGCTAAAACTTCATATCCTAAACAGTTCAGTTTGTCTCTGGCTGTATTTGTTTTGTTATTTGATATTTCGATTTTATTTTGGTGCCAGTCGGCTTCCTATCTCTTCCTCCCTCTAATGCCACCATATTTCATAAAAGGCATGACATGATTCACCGTTTCATCTTCCTGCTCCTTCAGCTTTCCTTCCCAATAAGAAATACTTATAGTATTTCTTATTTCTAAGGAATGGATTGACATTGCCACACAATGATCTCTTTCTTCCATCTTTTCTGGGCTTTCTTTCCTGACTTCTGGTTAAGCCTTGTATTTATTGTGTTGGTAGTGAACGGTCGGAGCGCATGATCACAAATATCCATTCTTTTTATTGCTTCCATTATTCAAATATGTTTACATGCAAGCTAGTAAGGGAGCCTCTACCTAAACGTTCAACATGCAAGAAATAGAAACCAAATCGGTATTTTTTTTTTTTGTCATACCCAACTGTCTTAAAAATTGCGACATTTATGACCTTGTTAAATGATGTATATTAGATACAAGATATCTGAAAACAAAAGACTTGATGTTCATAGCTGGAACGCTTTTAATCGCAGGTCTGCAAGCTGAGAGTTGACCTGAAGCTAAACAAAGAAAATAACAACATATTTGCATAAGCTATTTTACAGGTTAGAAAAATAAAGTGGAAAATAAAATATATATGTACCTTTGTTTTGTTGCCACGATTTTATTATCTGATCTAACCAATCTTCAATATCAGATGGAATTTCTACGGAACTATTTTCTCGCCAGTCTGAAGTTTCTGCCAAATCGTTTCCACTGAATTCCATACTTTCTGCTATATCCAAGCTGTTCTCCGAATTTTGACCACTTTTTGACTCCTCATCATTCATACTTTCTGGACTGTTCATATAGGATGGAAGAAAGCAATTTTCATGCAAACCGAAGTGTCTAATGCTAGCCCTGTTGTCGCCATTTTCTTTGCAGCTAATGTTACTGAGGCAAAACGTTTTGAAAGCATTGCGGTGACAATTATTATTATTATTGTTATTATTGTTATTGTTATTGTTGTTATTATTGCGGTCACCAAGTGTACTTTTCGAATCCGATGATATTTGATGCTGACATGGTACTGCATGTTCACTTTTTACTATGTCTTCGGCTGCAAGTAGAGAGGGCAACGACATTGCTGTTGCTGGGGACGACGACGATGTGGATGATAATGATGATAACGATAGCGTTGACGACGACGGTGAAGAAAGGGAAGCTGGTTTCGTTCTAAACCCGCTATTGTTGTTTTTACAGCTAAATCGCTGACACAGCATGAATTCGTTCGAAATTTCATTTTTGATTACCGGTGAATTTGCTTTAACAGCATTGGCGGCGGCAACAGCATCATCATCAACAGCTGCAATGGACGAAGTTTGGATATTCAACGATGTTTCTGGAAGCTGGGTGTCTGAAGTGGACGAAACGCTTGCCATTTTAGATAGACTGGTTGTTAAGATATTCTCCAGCTCCTGCACAGATAAATCCGGAAGATGGCGTCTTAGTGAGGGAAGTCTCATTTTCGACAAATGCTTCCGCTTTGTAGCAATCTCGTCGAAAAACGTTTCCACCAGTTTTGGATCTATAACCGGAAGTTCCACTGCACGACGCGGTTGAAAATGCTGTTGCTGGCCAAAGCTACTGAATAAATTGATTTCATTACATAATGCTTGAACGTAATCACTGCCACCATTATTTGTATTTGTTTTATTGTTATTCACTTCGCATTTGGAGTTAGTGTGGCTGGTATTACAGCCGCTGCTACTATTACTACTACTACTGTTGCAGACACCATCAGGAATGCTACGCAATACACCATTGCTATTACTATTTGTACTACAGGAAGTATTACGATTTGATAAACCACAATTGTTTTCATTGTGCAAATTACACAACTTCTGAGATTTCAGCGGCGGCTGCTGCTGCTGTACATATTGCTGGGAACGAATATCGTCTGTTAAAGGTGACTGGTGGGAGTTAGAATTTGCCAAACTGTCACTGTCTGTTGACATTTTCCGTTTTTTCTTCAGCTGCGCTATTGGTAAAGACAATAAACTCGATCTTGATGCTGATGAAGATGATGTAGGTGATAGGACAGTTTCCAAGGTTTCGTTTTCTGTGGTTGCCCCTTCATCTATCTTTTTTGTAATTGGTACCGTCGTTATTGATGCCGTGGTTAGCACCGTAGATGCTGTAGGATCTGCATTGTTGGCTGCCTTATTGATACTAACGTTTACTTCTCTGACTTTAGTTACAATAGTTTCGGTCTTTTGCAAGGTTAGATCTGGCGACGATGCGGGAGAAGGATCTGGAGTCAATATACCATCTGGAATAGCTGCTATTTCTAGTGGTGCTGTGAAAGTTTCCTCTGCCGAAGACTGCCAAAACGAGTAGTTGTAGTTAGTCAAAGTCTTAATGTCTAATTGCTTAAGCTGTTTGCTCTGACTTCCGGCCAATGCAGAGTTATGGTAATATATGGGAGTCAAACACTGAATTGGACCGTACATACAACTACTTGAGGAGAAATCTAAGCCGGATGAAAGATCTCCATTGGAAGACGATAACGATGTCATTGATGATGAAGACGATGAAAGCAACGCTGACGGTGATGAAAAAGAGGATGTATTAGACGAATTGGTATTGTATGTATAACCCCCTCCTCCGCCTCCACTTCCGACTAATAATTGACCTGTATAACCTCCTCCTGCACCCCCGAGTGCATTAATGGCGGACAGATAAAGATGTCCGTCGCTATGGCTGTTCTTATTGCTGTAACATGGCGACATGTGACGTCCTAGTTTACGTGGATTACATTCTTGCATAGACGAGTCCTGATTGGTCGATTGCAGTTTTCTTTTAAGCGCCAAGACACCAATCGACTGACTTCTTTTGTTTTCGCTATTGTTCTGGCAGTTGCTGCGACCATTGTTACCACCACTGTTATTGTTACTACTATTGTTACCGCTGCTACTACTAATTGCATTGTTAGAATTATTCTTATTGCTCTCGCTGTGACTGTTATTCGCGTTCTGGATGTTGTTATTACTGTTGTTGTTGCTGTTACTAATAGCAGTTGTACTGTTAGCACTGTTACTGCTGCTGTTGCTGTTGGTGTTATAGTTATTGGCCATGACATTGTTATTGAGAATATGTGGTTGGGGTGATCTTTGTTGCTGCTGATTCTGAAGTAGTTGACTTGAGTTCCCGTTGCCACAGTTATTGCTGCTATTACTGTTGTTCTTGTTGTTATTGTTTTTGTTGCTGTTGTTGTTATTGCTGCTGCTGCTGCTGTTGTTGTTTCTACTGCTGCTGTTGACGCTGCCGTGGCATCCTTTTGCAGCGTTTAGGATGTCGGTGCAGTTGTTTTTACTGCTGTTGTTTGTAGAGACTCCTCCTGAGTGTCTTGCGCTGTTGCTTGTACTATTCGCGATGGAATCCACACGGCTACCAGTTGTTTCTTGAAAGCAAGCCGAACTGCTGCTGCTGCTGCTACTGCTGCTGCTTACTGAGTCTATCAAAGGTTGGGCTTGTGAAGACGACGACGATGATGGTGGTGGCGGTGGTGGCGGCGGCGGCGGGAGTGTCGGTGGGAGTGGCGGTGGGAGTAGTTGAGAAACAGAAGAGTTAGCTTGATTCGTCAAATGTGACGGTAGTTGTTGCTGTTGCGCAGCAGACGATACTGAGGTGGATAAAGATGGCGGAGGTTGTAGAGGGGGTGGTGGTGGTAATGGCGGCGGTAATAATGTCTGTAGCTGTGGCTGCTGCTGCTGTTGTTGTTGTTGTTGTGGTGGTGGTGGTGGTGGTGGTGGCAGTGACGGTGGTGGTGGAAGTTGTGGCAGGGCGGGACCAGCCGATTGCCCTGTGTTCACATAACCGCATCCTCCTGTGGGTGCCATCTTAGGATAAGCTTGTAAAGGAATTCCGTAAGGAGACAGATGCTGTTGCTGTTGCTGTTGATGTTGTTGTTGTTGTTGTTGCTGTTGTTGAAGATGATGATGATGATGATGATGATGGGGATGTGGCTGCGGATGAGAATGATGGTGTGGCGGAATCTGTTGGTGGCTAGTTTGCTGCTGGTGAAGGTGCTGGTGGTGCTGCTGCTGATGATGATGATGGTGGTGATGCGAAGATGGATGCTGCTGTTGTGTCTGTTGCTGCTGCTGCTGATGATGATGATGTTGCTGCTGTTGCTGCTGCTGCTGGTGATGCGCATGTGAAGGGTGGAGGTGGTGATGGTGGTGATGGTGATGCCTATCTAGGCTAAATGTCGTATAGGCATGCGCCATCGGATCGTCGTAGACAATCTGCTGCATGTGTGGTGTCAGTAGGTCTTCCGGTTGTATGGAGGCTGCCATCGGATAGTAAGCAGCTCCAGGAGGTAGCATATCTATGGCGGGAACTTGTGTTGCGCAGGCCGTGGAATAGGCATAGGCTGGACCTCTTAACTGACAAGCCTCGTCCTCACTAGAGAAAGATGGAATAACAAATATAAATAAATAAATAAATAAATAGACTTATTAGATTTTTTTTTTATTATATACTGTGGGCGTGGAGAGACATGGACGCATACAGAGAGAGAGAGAGACGAACATTAAGGGAGATTGTACGTTCGTTAAAACATGGATTTTTAAAAAATATTGGATTGGCTTTGAATGGCTGGATGGAAGAAGAAGAAGAAGAAGAAGAAGAAGAAGAAGAAGAAGAAGAAGAAGAAGAAGAAGAAGAAGAAGAAGAAGAAGAAGAACAAGAACAAGAACAAGAAGAAGAAGAAGAAGAAGAAGAAGAAGAAGAAGAAGAAGAAGAAGAAGAAGAAGAAGAAGAAGAAGAAGAACAAGAAGAAGAAGAAGAAGAAGAGGAAGAAGAAGAAGAAGAAGAATAAGAAGAAGAAGAAGAAGAAGAAGAAGAAGAAGAAGAAGAAGAAGAATGATTCCTCGCCACCAAAAATAAATATAGATGTTTCTATCTAGTTTGGATTCTTTGCCATCAAATTTGAATTCTTTGCCATTAAATTTGAATTTTTGCAATCAAATTTGATTGCAAAGAATTCAAATTAGATTGAAAACATCTATATAAAGATGTCATCGGAGACTCTCTGTTATGTAACATGGTTGTTTTTATTCCATATTACGAAGTAACTAGAAGATTTGAGTTAAGCTCTTTAAGTCAATGAACCACTTGACAACGGTTACAGTGTGTGGCTGTTGTTTGCAGTGACATGGTTCAGTTTTTAGTGCCAGATCAGTCGAAGTCAAAGACGTTTTATTCGCTCTCACCACACATCTCCAACTACTCTATCAAATATGTTCTTTTGTTTTTTGCTTTTATTTTGTTAAAGATAATACGATACTATTCGTGGGAGACTTATCTGTTATTGCTGTCGTTACAGCTCTATTGTTGAAGATGATGATGATGATGATGATGATGGGGATGTGGCTGCGGATGAGAATGATGGTTGTTGACTAATTTCTCTGCCTCCCAAGCGTAATTTACCCAGTATTTCTGCTGTTCTAACAGCAATTCTGCGTTCGAAAAATATGATCGTCTTATTTGTATCGTACAATGCACATGTCGACGCTTTTAATAAAAAAAGCAAATATTTGTTTGTTTACATTCATATATATATATTACGTTTATGCATTTGTTTTGCAAGATTCTTGATATGAAATCGTGTATTGAAACAGATATTGTTATTCTTGGTGATGGTAATATTCTGCCAATTTATAGTGCATGGGTTTAATTGGCTCAATATGGCCATCCCCGAGTATAACAATATAAATGCATGTTTTTAAAGAAACTATATGTGACATTTCATCTTACTTGATTACTTGATTGACACACACCACGACAGGGTCGTCACTGTTGGCTAGTGCTTGCCTCACATGCATGACCATGTTAACCCAGATATGTTGTCCGTTTGCCATGAGCATGCGCACTGTAAGCATACAACCCATTTCATGGCGAGACTTGATTACTGAAAAGAAAGAAAGAAAAACGAAGAAAGAGAATAGTGTGATTATTTATTTAATGAGTTTCGCATGGTTCAAATATTCTGATACGTTAAATGAGGAGGAGAATGAGGAGGAGAATGAGGAGGAGCAACATTTGTATCTTACTCAACCGTATTTGTTATGCTAATAAAGGGAAGTAAATCGTACCGGAAATACAAATAGTTGTCAGAAACTTATGAATAGATCTGAAGAGGGATGAAATTAAATGATGTAAAATATTGTATCTGGCTTTTTGATGCTTTTTTCCATTACTCTTAAAAAGAGTAATGTCAAATTCGGTGGAATTTGAACTCCGAACCTAAAGTGCTGTACCTAAATTCTACAAGCGTTTTGCACAATGCTCTACAAATTCTGCGAGTCTTCTACCAGATCTTGTTCGATGCTCTACTGATTGTGTCAGTCCACAGCCCAGAGCGAAAGAAGTTGGAAGAAATACTTCTAAACATTTTGTTCGACGTGCTCGGCGCCTTTGTTTTTATTATAGGTACAGGGCCTGAGATCTCCACCGAGATCGATTTTGTCTTTCATCCTTAAAATAAGTACCAGTGCTCAACTGGTATTTATTTAAGGATGAAAGGCAAAGTCGATCTCGGTGGAATTTGAACTAAGAACGTACAGACGACCGAAATGCTGCTAAGCATTCAATCCGGCGTGCTAATGACTCTGCCTGCTTTCCGCCATGATACCGCCTTAGTAATAATAATATTTGCTTATGACAACAGCATTTTGATTACTAATTTAGTCACAAGGTCAGCAAATTTTGATAGTATAGTTTGGATCAATTTCGTCGACCTAAAAACTGAGCAGCTAAGTAACTGAAAACATGAAAGAGAGAGTGTAGACCTCGTTGAGATTTAGATACAGAATGTAAAATATCACAACAAATTTCTACAGGGAGCTCTACCAATTCTGCCAAAATTTGTTGCGGGGTCGGGGGTCGAGAATATTAATCTCAAATTTTAGCTCAAGGCCAGAAACTTCGGGGAAGGAGGAAGGCTGATTATATCGAACCAAGTACTCAACTGGTACTTATTTTATCGATGTCGAAAGGATGAAAGGAAAAGTCGACCACGGCCCAATTTGAATTCAGAACATAAAGTCGGAAGAAATGCCGCTAAGCGTTTTGCCAGACCTGCTAACGATTCTGCTCGTCGCCTTTGAGGAGTCGAGAAATATTGTCAATTGCATTCAACATTTGATACACGTTTGATATTCTAGAAGAGTAAAGAATGGAGATAAACTTACATTGAATATGTTTGGTTTGTCCTTCCCATATATCTTCAGGGTGTAAAAAGGAATACCAAGACTTGGAGATTATTTCTTCGCTCGAAAATCCCAAGTGAAATTCACCACTGAAACCATAAAAAGAGAAATTTCAAATAAATATACATAGAATTAAATATATTACATTTTCACATTAAATATATTACATTTGTACGTTTGTAGGAGCAGGCGTGGCTGTGTGGTAAGAAGCTTGCTTTTCAACCAGATGGTTCTGAGTTCAGTCCCACTGCGTGGCATCTTGGGTGAATATCTTTTACTATAGCTTCGGTTTGACTAAAGCCTTGTGAACCGATTTGATAGATGGAAACTGAAAGAAGCCCGTACTATATATAAGTACCAGGCTTAAAATAAAAATGACTACTACGGTCGATCAATTCGACTAAAAATTCTTCAAGGTGGTGCCCTTGCATGGCCGCAGTACAATGGCTGAAACAAGTAAAAGATAAGGGATATGGAATCTGAGTGTAGAAGAAGGTGGAGATGGGCTAATGAGCCAACCAGCCAACCAACCAACCAACCAATCAACTAGGGACCCTCTATGTGATCATTCGATCTGCTGGTAATAGCAACTTTATTTCCCTCAAAATACTATCTACCTTCTTTAAAATAGATGGATAGTGGATTAAGTACTAATCGAAAGAGACGTGATGGTCACGGCTGGAATGCATTTAGAGATCAGAGGCTTCTTTGCCGGCGCCTGAGCAAGCAACCCAGAACCTCGTAACCTCCGAGAAACTGTTTTGTGCGATACGTTGAGATCGGAAGTGGAGTTAAGCTCGCGGGATATCTCAGCAGCACTCTTAAACCTATCCTTCAGTGGCATTCTAACCGTAATACGATCCTGTCTTGGTGAAGTTTTACGAGGTCTACCAGTTTTGGGTTCAGCATCTGTTGACCCTGATGACGTAAAACGAACTACGATTCGTTGCACAACACTTCTGGACTTTCCTACAGTAGTTGCTATCACAGAATTCAACTTGCCATCTTGGTGAAGGCACACAATCCTTTGTTTTTTATCACAGGACACCGGTCGTCTCTCACAAGCCGCTATGCTGACAATTGAATGTTCCAATAATGTAAGATCATAAGAACTAAGTTAGCCCATTAACAGTCTTCTAAACAACAAATACCTCGGTTAGTAGTTCATTTTTTCTTTCTAAGTGACCCTTAACTTTTGGCCACTGCAATTCGGAAGATTGTTTATTTCCTCATAACTTAGGAAATATTTATTCCATTCACTTGAAATTTTCGTGAAAGACAGATATTAGATATATTTAAATATGTATAAAATATCTAGTCTCAACGTTTTGTTAATCTTCTATAATAACTATTTCAATACACTTGTTCTTACTGACCGTTATATCATGGTTGCACTGCGCATGCGTGTACGTACATTGGAGGTGACCTATATATACAAATGGTATTATATGATAGAATTTTCTGAAAGGTACGTGAATTGACGTAAAGACATAGGTCAAGTTTATTTTTTGTATCGTATTGACTTACAGAAGAGATCTAGGTAAACGGCCAGTCACGACTGGCTTCAATAAAAATTTATAAATGTTAACTTTCGTGCGCGTAAAGAACTTGTTTCAACTCACCTGTGCGATATTTCCAAGTAGGTCATGTCCAGACGGTGTGCCGACTTGAAAATCATAGTATCGCTGAGCAAAAGTGTATCTTTGCTATCAATAGTTATAAGGGGATAACAAAATGAAGCGAACACTAATTGTTCCCCTCCTCGCTCTGGATCAGGAACTGCTACAAAATGGCCGCGGACGTGCATTGTCTGGTTAAGAAAGAGAAAATGAATAAAAATGAAAATAGAGAAACTTATAAATACGCGATGGAATGCTGCTCAGTTGCCACTGAAAGTGTGACAAACACATGTTGAATGAGTAACTCTGAATATTTTGTGGTTCATCTCCAGCCTTTAACCGAGTGGCGTTTTACAAACTCTCCTCTACCGACATTTTACAAAACAATGTATGTATCTATCTATTTATCTATCTATCTATCTATCTATCTATCTATCTATCTATCTATCTATCTATCTATCTATCTATCTATCGATCTATCTATCGATCTATCTATCTTTGTATTTATATAAACATAAAATCAATTTTCTTTTTGTTACTCCGTTACATTTCATTATTTCCTTCATTTTCCACGTCTTTTTCTTCAGTTCGTTCTATTCTCAAACCTTTCTGTTTTTACTACATTTTTTTCATCTTCCAAGGACTTCAAGAGGCAATTTTTTTATGTATGTGTATGAATGTGAGCACATATATATGTGTGTGTGTGTGTGTGTGTGTGTGTGTGTGTGTGTGTGTGTGTGTGTGTGTGTGTGTGTGTGTGTGCGTGTGTGTGTATGTGTGAGTGTATTTATATGTATCTATGTATATATATATATATGCGTGCGTGTATGTATATTTGTGAGTATATATGTGTGTGTATATATATATGTATGTATATGTGTGTGTGTGTATGTCTTTGTGAGTGTGTGTGTGTTTGTGTGCGTGTGTTTTATTATTACTATTATCTCATAAACATGACCAGATTCAAAGGCTGCGATAGTATTTATACGGAAAGCGTAATGGAAAAAAGTAAAATAAATAAATCAACAAACAAATAAACGACTTATCTGTTTATTTATTTCATTATTTATTTATTTCATTTCTCTCCATTTCCTTCTCCGTGTAAACACTATCGTAACTTGCAGTTTACTCTCCTCCGATATGTACATCGGGGTTTTTCACCTATTTTTTGCATG
>NC_142933.1:118164354-118166004 GCF_046866305.1 Octopus bimaculoides | reverse complement strand
TAGCTGGACAAAGGATGACGAACAGAAGAAAAACCCCTACATTCCGCTACACTCTTTTCACACAGGACAATCTAGATAATGTATAATGAGATATACTAGATACACTATGTTTAGGGAGACGTGATGGTCATGGCTACAATACCTTTGATAAGAGATCTGCTGAATTGCAGTTGAGCTGCGGTTAAACAACAAAATAGCAACTAAATCTCCCTCAATTGCCTGTTTTTCCAACAGATGTCAAATCGCAACTATTGAAGGACATTGACTGCGTCTATCTCAAAGATGTTTGAGGGCCTGGAATGGTCTTCCTTCCTCCAGAGCAAACCAATAAAATGTTAAACTGCAACTGTTTTGTAAGCGCAATATCTCTCATTGAAGCCAGGGTTGTATTGAGGCAAGACAATAAGATTATTGTGTTATTAATTACTTCTCACTATCTCAGGTTATTCTATTGAAATGATTTCAATAAGAACAATAACGACAACAACAACAACGACGACAACACAAACAACAATTACAAACGAAACATTAATTAGAACTGGTCGGAACTCGAACAGACTTCCTTTCACCGAAGATACTTCCTGCCACTATCATGGCTTAACAGAAAAATGTTGACAGTGGAGAATATCAGTGGAGAACATAAATTTATGAATGAGATTTAATATACTTATTAAACTTATAATATATACATATATTACTATGTATTATATTTATTACACAACTATGCAGAAGGTTTGATATCTTCTTTTGGTGCCAAAATTTGAAACCATTATTTGCAAAGATAAAGGAGGTGAGCTGGCAGAATCGTTAGCACGCCGGGTGTTTCGTCTGAGTTCAAATTCCGCCGAGGTCGACTTTGCCTTTCATCCTTTCGGGGTCGATTAAATAAGTACCTTTTGTGTACAGGGGTCGATGTAATCGACTACCCTCTCCCCACAAATTTCAGACCTTGTGCCTATAACGGAAAGGATTATTTGCAAAGACAAAGGCGGACAGCTGGCAGAATAGTTACCGTCTCGGACAAAATGCGTTGAAGCATTTCTTCCAACTTAACGTTCTGAGTTCAAACGCTTCTGGGGTTAATTATTGTTTTTTGTTCGTCGTAACAGCAGAAGCAGCAACGATTGTAGCCGCTACAGCAACGTTATAACAACGACCTCTATAAGGACAACAGTAACAACAAGCATTACAGAAACAATGACATCAGCAATCCTAACGGTGTGGTTAGGATTTATCAATACTCTACAATATATTTGATAATTTACTTGTTATCGTCGGAAGGGACCGAAAGGTTTCTGATACCACTCAATAGCCGATGCATGTATTTGACTCAGAAAAACGAACGCATAACCTTTTAATGTCTGTTAGGCATGGTCAAGAGTTTCTCTACTATTTATAATGCTTTTTTATTATTCTCTTTTCTTTTTTCATTTCGGTTCTTCCCCCCCCCCCACCAACTTATTACTTTTATTCCATCCCACCACTTTTTCAACGTCTCCTGTTTGTCAATTCATAAAATGACAGTCACTGTACACATGTCCTATTTGTCCATCTATAGGACAAAGGCAGAGATTGTAAACACGCACAACCTGTCCACTCACAGGGTGATGACAATAGCACCCTTCATCCTGTTAGAGAATGTTGAGACGG
>NC_142933.1:118154354-118159354 GCF_046866305.1 Octopus bimaculoides | reverse complement strand
AATGTTGATAACAAACTTTCGTCACTGGAGGTAATATCAAATAATGTTACAATTGTAGTTATCTAATAGTTAAATACTATTATGATTATTTATAACATATATTTATTATAAATTTATTATGAAAAGTAGTAATCATGCTATCCTTTGTAAACACCACGAAACTTTGAAACATGTAAAATTATAATATTGTTATATCTATGTAAAGCCTTTTGAGGTTATCCACAGTGACAAAAGTATATTTCCAACATTACATGTTATATTTCGTGTAAACATTCTAATTTTTTAATCTTATCAATAAATTCATGTAGTTTTGTTTTATTTTTCATTGAGATTATCTTAAATCTAAACATTCACAAATATTATCGCAGATCTCGTCTTCGTCGGATGTTTCTCGTGTCCAAGAATTTGATGTTCTTTCTATCAAAGAAAATACCAGCTAGAAGAAATGTCAATAGTGTGGATCTGTATTAGTTTACAGTGAATCTCAACTTGCAGGAAGTGATCTATTCGCAATGGTTTCAGGTCTTTCTTCTAGGAAACATGTAAAATGAGACGAGTAGTATCAGGTGATGAGATTGCAACGGACTACCGCTGACTTCGTTGTAGTCTTCAGTGGGGCCTTCTAAGCCAGAACATCCGGTGTCATCTTCCACCAGTACAAACGTCATTTAAGTCAGCCATTGTTGTCCAGACGTGCTTCCTTTCGACTTGAACAAAATTAGTCATACTAGTTTGAGTTCTCTTCTTCGATGTTACCACCATAACTGGAATATTAGATTCCTGATGGTATTGCTCTCAGAGTGACTGGAACACGCAAGCCTTCCTTCATGAGGTTCATTTCGTTGCTATAATATTCGATAAATTTGTTAGCCAACACTGAGTGTTACGGACGAATGCAAGCATTGCGTCTATAAAACATGTTCGTATATAGAAAAAGAGTGAACAGCTGTGTATACGTTTCGATTGTTGTTAGAATTATCATAAACAACTGCGTACCCTCCTTAACTACTTACTTCTTATACACCATTGCTAGTCTATATCAAAATAAGTTTTTAGTTATATCCTTTTTACTCTTTAGACATCCTAAATTACCCAACCATTTTAACTGTAGTCATTCAACAACAATTACCCGCCAACCCCTCTCACCACAGCTGTTAGAGCAATCTTCTTGACAATATTACTTTAGAGATCTCTACTTGTGTGTCACGGTTGCTGTTAGTATGCCACTGTTCATTTTACGAGAAATTAAACATAGACGTCCGCAATGAATGTTACACGTAACTCCTCAATAACAACGATCTATCAATCTAGCTAGCTACCTATCTAGCTCTCACCCCCCCCTCTCTCCACCCTCTCTCTATTATGATAGAGTTGCAATTGCAACGGTTACTAATCGGTGCAGTTGAAACATGTGTGGGTCTATGTAAAACTGTATATATATATATAAAGAATTAAAGGTAGTGCTATGCCACTTCATAATGATCATTATTAATATTGTTAATCAGCCGACAACTGATGAAGGGTCGTTATTTGTGTTACTTGTCCTGTTTTCCATTTGTTTCTCTCGTTGTTTGTGTATTGAACTCATTTGTTTTCGTATTGCATGTTGTTTGACCACACGAAAATATATCTAAGGATATTGCTCTAGTTTTACATTGGTCCTTGCTGATACGTAAAAATTTTGTGAAGAGAGTAAAATTTATAAATTTTCTCGACGTACAATAGCTGTTAGGCAGTTCCCTGGGTTATCGACTTGCGCAGCAGTATATCCTTTGCGACATGTAAGTCCTCAAGACTGTGACAAACACAAAGAAGACGCCATGGGGAGCATGGGGTGTTCTGAGGGGTTGTGATTCTCTTCAGAGATAAAATAATCAATCCAAGTACAATTATTCTATTTTTAAGACATTTTCGAAAGAGAGAAAAAAAAGAAATAGAATTCTTGGTTGGAATTAGAATGTCCATAGAATGTTCTGTAGTCAGTGAGCAGAAACATGATTGATGATGCACTAAGGTCCAACTATTTCCTCGTTATATATACATCCAATATAATTTCGTTAAACATGTCCAATATAACTTTATTGCATGCTCTCAACTTCTTCAGTAATCTCCATAGAAGTTTAACATATTGGCCCACACAAATATTTAAAGAGAGATGCATAAGAAAATATGGGTAATAAGTCAGTGTGCAAGATGAGCTGCTTGATTGAAATAATTAAATGGGATGTTATTATTATTATTCAGTATTATTATTATTATTATATGTTTGACTTGTACTTTGTGTTTGTACAAGTTGATTCCAAGTTTCACCCAGAGACCGCAAGAGACAGCAAGTTAGAAGTTCAAGTTAGTGTTATGACTAGGGTACCATATATTTGGTTTTGTACGGAGTATTGTTCTAGAGAATGTCTGTCAAAACATAAGTTAATTAGAAGTTTGTTTTAAAAGTAATTTGATTATAAAATGATAGTTTGATGTTAAGATTACAGTAAAAGGTGTTTGCAGTTATGTACATCTAAAATTATTTTGACACTGTTTACGGATTAAAATATTTTGGGATTTACATAGACAATATTTTTCAATTTCTCGCCTTTTTGGATTTCCTGGTACCCCAGCTAGGTAGCATCATCATCATCGTCGTCGTCGTCGTCGTCATCATCGTCATCGTCGTCGTCGTCATCATCATCGTCATCGTCATCATCGTCGTCGTCGTCGTCGTCGTCGTCATCGTCGTCATCGTCATCGTCATCGTCATCGTCATCGTCATCGCCATCATCATCATCATCATCATCATCATCATGATGATGATGAAGGTGGCGAGCTGGTAGAATCGTTAGCACACTGGGTGAAATGCTTAGCGGTATTTAGTCTGCCGCTACATTCTGAGTTCAAATTCCGCCGAGGTCGACTTTGCCCTTCATCCTTTCGGGTCGATGAAATAAGTACCAGTTACGCACTGGAGTCAATATAATTGACTATCCCCATTCCCTCAAAATTTTCAAGGGCTAGTGCCTAGAGTAGAAATAATAATAATAATAATAATTATTATTATTATTGTTAATATTATTATTATATTGCAGACAGGTGTCTGCCGTTTGTAAAATAGCAGACACTGAGGTGGTTTGATACCGACCTACATAGGTTGGCAACTTGACATAGAAAAATACAATTTCTCTTGCAAAACATGACAACATGCTCTCCTTTTACGTCTCCAGCTCTTATTTATTTATTTATTTATTGATCTTTCTATTTATTTATTTGCACGTATATATGTATCTATGCGTGTTTGTATGTATGCCTGAATGTATATGAATTCATATAAATGGAGGAGAGACCGACACCATTTGTACTTTAGTACCAAAGAAATTTTAAGAATACCAAAGTTAATTCTGATAGAAGAGAACTAGAAACATACTTGATCTTTTTATGGAAGAATCCTAGCCTACATTGTCCAATGTGGTCTTTATTTTATTCTATTTTATCTATTTATCTTTTTTTTTCATCTTTGGTTGGGGGATTTGGCTGTCATTTCTAGCAGTCGAACAGTCACGTCGCCGAGAATCCTGTCGTCAGTGTGATAAAGTAGTTTCGGTTGTGGTAGTGGGAGTTGTGATGGTACTGGAGCAGGAGGTGATGGCGGAGGAATATTGATGGCGGTAATACTTACACCATAGACTGGTCGAAGAGAATAATGACAAACGGTAAGAAGACAGAAGAGGTAGGTTGCAAGACGGAGAATAAGGGGAGGAGGCAGAAGGTAAACACTGTCATGTAGCATCAGTCTAGAATCGCAACTACCAAGTTCGGTTCTGGAGAGAAGGCGTTGTAAACAGAAGAGAGAGAGAGAGGCAATAGCACAGCATAAATAAATGAATATATATCTGTATAATTATATTGATAAGTAGATAGATAGATAGATAGATAGATAGATAGATAGATAGATAGATAGAGTGATGGGGGATCTACGTCTCTGTTTTGATTGCAAGAACGCCGCCTTCGGTCGATCGACCGAACATATTGACACTCCGCTTTTTATTTATTATACAAAATTCTACTTTTCGAGCTTACATGTAATATATACGTGTAGGTGTGGCTATGTGGTAAGAAGCTTGCTTCTCAACCACAGGGTTCCGGGTTCAGTCCCACGGTGTTTTCTTTGTGTCTGTGTTTGTCCCACATCACCGCTTGACAACCGTAATTTAGTGGTTTAGCAAAAGAGACCGATAGAATGAGTATTAGGCTTTATAAAATGTAAGTCCTGGGTCGATTTGTCCGACTAAAATCCTTCAAAGTGGTGCTCCAGCATGGCTATATTCTCATGAATGAAACAAGAAAAAGAATAAAAGAACATATGTGCTTGCATATATATATATATATATATATATATATATATATATATATATATGTATGTATGTATATAATGGGTGTAGTAGTAGCTGTGTAGTAAGTAGCTTGCTTACCAACCACATAGTTCCGGGTTCAGTCCCGCTGCGTGGCATCTTGTGGGTGGATTTGGTAGATGGAAACTGAAAGAAGCCCGTCGTGTGTATATATATATATATATATATATATATATATATATTATATATATATATGCTTCATACATAGACATACATACGTATATATGCATATTCAATCATATATTATATCAGAAAAGGAAAGAACTTTCCTTTAACACCTCAAATGTAAGATCTCTTCCCTGAAGGCGGAGGCTCGTCTGATCCTATGATGGAATCAATCTACAAACATATTTTGGACCACCGAGCCCCCAGAAACAGCTGTTGGGTTTGTAATGCTTTTCTTCAGCCCCTTTTTGTATTCTGTGTAAATTGGACTATTTTGAATGTAAACATTTATACATTTTTTCTATTTCATGTATAAATATAATAAAACCTTATATATTGATCCGTCTGACTTGCTTATCCCTACATTTATTTCTTTACCTGCTCAAGTTTAATTCACTATTAAGTGTATTCTATACAGAGAATATCTGATTCTCA
>NC_142933.1:118139354-118149354 GCF_046866305.1 Octopus bimaculoides | reverse complement strand
CGGTCTCTTTTTGCCAAAATCGATTAGTAACTGGAATGCTAGTAAACCTAAACCTGTTGTCGAGCGTTGACAGCAGATTAAAAAGCATAACGCATTCATACATGCACATATATATATATATATATATATATATATATATATATATACGTGTGTATGTGTGTGTGTGTGTGCATATATATATATATACATATATATATATATACATATATATATATATATATACATATATATATATATGTGTGTGTGTATATATATTCATTTATGTATGTATATATATATATAAATGCATACATAAATACATACATATATCGCGAGAGAGATACACACCAGACATAAATAAATAATAGATAGATAGATAGTTAGATGTGTACTTACATATATACACACATACATATGAGTTCATATATGTATAAATGTGAAATGTGTGCATATGTGCGAGTTTGTAATTGACGCATTTGTTTACATATGCCAATGTGCACGTGTGTGTCTCTGTGTTTATGTATTTCATGATATTATATAATATAATATTATATTATACTATATAACACATTTTCCAAAGCGCTAATCAGTGGCTCAATGCATTTCCTGAGAACTAAAACGAGAAAGGCGAGTCTATAACACGATGTAGAACAAAAATATTAGGAGGAATTGCATTATTATTGGCAGAGTTCGAATTGGATAGTTCGATACCTCACAGTGATCAGGACAATCTGAAAATTTCCGGTCTAGTATGAAACTATGACACTTTGCACCTCCCAACCTCGATGATAAATTTTTACTCTCTGTATGTACTGAATTCTGTTGTTCTTAACCTTTTGGTTGTCCTCCGTATCATATGTGATACACAAGACATATATCCCTGGCATTCGTACATCTCCATTTTTTCCCACCACTTATAAATTCTGGGCTAACTAAAAGTCTGAAAACGTCATAGACATTTTGGAGAAACTTATTAACAAGCTTTGAATGTGCAAAAGGGCTAATGTTATTAGTACATATTACATTCTAATTGCTGTATGTGTGCGTAAAATATAGGGTGGGGGTTAAGAAACCTGAGATAAATTTAATGTAGTTAAACTACCGCATTAGAAAAATCTTTCGCTGGGATATTTTCAACAAAATTAAACATACCTTATTATTCTCTTTGCACACAGAGAAATAAAAGAGATTGTCCTGATGTCTTTCATGATTCGTTGACCATTTCATCAGAGGAGAAATATCCCTCAATCTCAGTTCAACAACAGAACTTATAGTTTAACACTATTTAAAGCATGAAACACAAATCAGAACTTCGCTTATTTATAAATCACGCGTTAGTTAGCTGCATGACCAAGCAATAAATAAATATTTTAAGCTCAGCATAGCGTGAATTAGAAACTAAGTTGAATTTAAAATACTACAACAACGGTTTTCTTAAAGACGTCTCCATGAAACTTTAAACATGTGTGGATACACCTTGTTAATATGTAGTTACACCTGTTTAAATATTCTTTAATGTAATAGACCCCACTGTTTGAATGCTACTTTTCCTTTTCAACCTATCCCGTAGGAATAGCTTCAGCTACCTTCGATGGGATTTTACAAATATACACGCATATATAACCAGCAAAATATCAAGTAAAAATGCATATATACATATATAAAACACGCGGGCATGATACATATATAAATATACATATACTAATACACACACACACACACACACATACACACACACACACACACACACACACATACACATACACACGTGTGTTGTTTAATAAAGGTTTCGACCGGAAGTATGTCTCTGTAAATACTTACCTATTAACTTATCTCCCTACATAATTTGCTTTCTATTTCACTAAAGATCTACCATAACTCGATAGGTATTCCACTAACTAAGGGTCTACCTATATACCTACCTAGACTTGTTTCGTTAGGTGATTATCTACATAAGTCCTTCGTTAGATCCTCTTGCCATTTCACTCAGTGTGATAACGCTTACCCAAAATGATGTACCATTCCCAGCAGAAGGTCATAGGCTGTTTAAGCGGCAGTATATTTACTTTTCGTTTATTTTTAATACTATTGACTACTACGAACCGACCTGGTCGTTGACAATCTTCCGATACAGCTCTTGAATAATAGTTACTGGCATGATTTTGTAAGCCTCGTCTATTTCCCCCCCCCTCTCTTTCTTTCTCTTCTTCCTCAGATGTTTGTCATATATTTATGAGTTACATTCAACTTTAATCCTGTCAGTTTAAAATATAATGTAACTTATTTATTGATCAATTGTCTGTTTGTAGGAGAGTTGATCTTCCCGCCTTTTTTTTTTTTTTTAGACTTTCAACTTGTGGGTCAGCTGTAATGTTGATGTTATCTGAACTTTAGACATATTGGTCTTTAGACAGCTTAAGATTAGTTTTCTCATTCGTTTCTTTTCTATGTGTATTATATTCTACTGTATTACATGTGTAAATTATTAACATTAATTTTTATAGATAGTATTTATCAAAAGTAGTCATTCCCCCCACTGACAGGCTTTTCAAAGGTTCTGGAGACGTCGTTCACTATGGATTTACTTATAGGTCCTAATATACGAGGAGTGCTGAAAATTTCCTAGCTTTAAGGGTATCGCAAGAGGCCTGGTTTGAGGCTCAACTTACTGAGATCTTTTACAGAGCTCATAAAATTTGAAGGACCACTACAATAAGTGTGTAAACCTGAGAGGGAAATATGTTGAATAAAATCATATTTAACTGATTCTCCTGTATTTTCTTTTACCCAAAGACAGGAAATTTTCAGTTAAAATGTTCAATGAGCTTTAGCTTAGCTATACCGAAATGAAATGTACTCTTATATTTTACCACTTTGCCCAAGACAAACTCAGGAGTTCAATAAAAAGGCAGTGTAGATATGACATTTACACGTCCTTATGATTACTTTGTTAATACAAGAAACTGAATAAGCTTGTATAGGAGAGTACGAACCCAGATTTACCCTTGGTCCGAATGGGGTAACATTTTTGCGCTATTTTTAAGAACTGTATATGTTCCTTGCCAAGATCTGTTTCTCATTGTGCTTTTATATATGCGTATGCGTATGTATATATGTATGTATGTATACGTATGTATATGCACATGTGCAAGTGAAAGCGGTTCTTAACTTCATTATAGCTATTACGGGGAAAGTCATTCATGCCGGGCGACGCCTTCATGTCCAGAGAAAGTAGGAATGATATATATATATATATATATGAATTTATGTATGAATACATACATACATATATATATATATATATATATATATGCATATACATCCATGCATACATACGTACATACACATATATGTATGTATGTATGTATGTATGTGTGTTTATTGTACATTTCTTCATATATTTAATTTACCGTTCAAACTTGTTTTGTACAATTGTTTGTACGGAGAGCTTATGTATGTATGTGCGTGTGTATATTTATGTTTGTGTGTGAGTAGTTGTATGTCAGTGTGTAGTTGTATGTGGCTGTATTGTTGTATGTCATTGTGTAGATGAGTGTGAGCGTGTAGCTGTATGCGATTATATAGTTGTATATATGCGTGAGAATTTAGGAGTGGCTCGGAACTAAACACTTTCAATATTATGTCCTGTTGCACCAACAAAGGCGCGTCTTCTTGCAATGACGTATCTACTGTATACTGCATTCACTCTCTCTCACTCTCTCTCTCTCTC
The DNA here is from genome assembly GCF_046866305.1 of Octopus bimaculoides. Classification (NCBI taxonomy): domain Eukaryota; kingdom Metazoa; phylum Mollusca; class Cephalopoda; order Octopoda; family Octopodidae; genus Octopus; species Octopus bimaculoides. Next base: position 118,145,645 of record NC_142933.1, on the reverse strand, counting down.
TCATACACATACACACACGTAAAAACACACACACGTAAACACACACACACGCACAAACGCACGTACGCACATCTAAATATATGTATGTATATATATGTATATATATTATATATATATATATGTATGTATATGTATATATTTATATGTATATGTGTATATATATATATATATATGTATATATATATATGTATATATGTGTGTGTATACATATATATATGTATATATATACATATGCATACATATATGCTCTGCGCACACAGACACACAAACACACACACACACACTACATTTACACACACACACTACATTTACACACAATTACACACATTCATTTTGTCATGCTACCATTTAAGTTGTATTTATAAATAGAACTGTCAATGGTTTCAAATACATGTGTAACCGGTAATAGCTAAGTGACAGTTTCAATTGATATGCAGAAGCCCCCTGTGTAGCCGTTGGACCTGCTAGAAAGGGCCGACGAATATTTCTCATATTACCCCCCTATTCTCCAAAGAAATAAAGATGATTTTGAGGACGATACTTCATGTACATCGCAGATATACTACATCTACAAATAAATAAGTTGGTCATGACCATAGCTTAAACGTCTATGACAAAAGTTTCAACATTGTTTTGTTCTATAAGAACCTAAAATTTTATGAGAGCTGAACTGGAGGCAACCAGTATCAGCAACGACGTAAACAGAACATTGATTTATACTGATTCACATTCAGCTTCAATGCCTCCAGCTTTATTGTGAAGAGGATTTTGATTAGTTTATTCGCACTCCCAAGTCAATAGTGTGAATAGTGCGAAATAGTTTCAACATTAAAGGCCCAAATTGAAGAATCTTCGTAAATATTGGGAACAATAAATATCTCTCTGTATATCTAAGGTCACCACACAGAATCCATGACCTTCTGTCGACCATTTTGAACTCAGAGCGTTTGAAACCAGGTCGCTCAAATTTATACCGATTATCTAAAAGTTTCAAATCAGAATGCTCAGTTCTCTTTCAAACAACTTAAATTTCAAAATGAAGCACCCAAACGTCTGTTGAATATCTAAAGTTTAAAAACAAGCTCTCAAACTACTGCTACATATCTTCTTTTCTATAAACCATTAATTTCTCAATTGCATATCTAAAATTTGAAAGCAAAGTACCCAGAGAGCAGCTGGCGAGTTTGTTATAGACTTCAGGTTTTTTTTCTTTACCTTACCCTTTTCTTTACTATTTAAAAACGCACGAGTACTATAATGTTCACTTTTCATGTATTTTTTCAACCATCCAAATTTTCGTCGTATCTCTGCGTCCGGATCACTGACACAATTTCAGACGCTAAAAATTATTTAAAGGGAAGCTTTTGTAGCCCTTGTGTAATTTACGTTACTTTCCCTTTTTCATTACAATTTCTCACCTCTTTCATTTCCTTTTTGTGCATGTATATATATATATATATATATATATATATATATATATATATATATATATATATGACACTTTGACATGTGCATCAAACATACATGCTATCAATCAGGCAAATTTATAAATGACGAGTTTTATCCACTTAACATTAATAGAACCAATTTTTATCGGTCAAAGTTGATATCACATGTTTGAAAATAATGCAAAATAGAAAACGCTGAATCATCCACAAGGGAGCTTACTCAAACATTAACGCCGCGTGCTCCATAACATCCGATTTCCACAGTTTTAAGTGTTAGCGACTCAGAAGTTTTATAAATAGAAATAATTCGGACATTCTTTTCGGTGGATATCGCTATTCATATCTATATATCCGAAACTTCCTAGTTAGGCAAGGTCTAAAGGCAATATCTCGTTTCGAAGTGGAGTAGTTTTATCAACAATACTCTATTTCCTCTAGCCCACACTCTCTTTACTAGCTTAAAAGCTGCCCTATCGGGCGACTTTTAAGCTAGCTCCTGTGGTGAGCTCTTCATTTGGGCCTTGGGCCCTACAATGACACTTCATGCATTGAGTACATATTAAATTTTATTAAACTTGACCAACATTTTTCTAGTAATGAACAATTTTCGTCAAAACAATTATTATTTGTCGACTTGGAACTCATTGCAAAGCTTCATCATAAACAACATTTTTTGTCTTCTCATTCGGGAGCCAGTGCAGTTTTTTTTTCTTCTGTCTAACCTCTTTCTTTCTCTCACTCTCTCTCTCTCTCTCTCCCTCTCCCTCTCTCACTTTCTGTTAATTGTCTTCCACCATCACCAGCACCACCACCATCGCCACGACACCTGCCATACACGCCATTCAGACTTCTTACGCCACCACCATCAACACCTTTGACTTCGCTGCCTTCCCCTCCACCACTATCACCACTGTCTTTCACCTCCCTTACTATCACCGTCATGCTTGACCGCCTCAGCTACCACCACCATCATCAACGTCGCCTCCGCATCCCTCACAACTACAGCTTATACTATCACTATCATCCCATTACCATCTCAACTGTCAATCTACTACCGCTCTCACCTTTTCTATGCCTAGTATGACTCTCACCCCAGCAAGAGGAGTAGAAGAGGTGTTAGTGAATAGTGAGAGAGGGAGTCAAAGTGTAACACAGTGACACACAGAAATTTGTTTTGGCATTTATTATTATTAATTATTATTATTATTATTATTATTATTAAATATATATATTTCTATACGCGAAACATAGAACCCTGTGTAATGAGTACCAAACTGAAATAAACGCATGAAGAAGATGCTTTAGCATGGCCGAAATCCAATAACGGAAACCAATAAAAGACAGTCATGAAATTCTACTCCGATGCTCTACCAATTCCCGCAATAACAACCATTGTGCCAGCATCAGCAGAAATGTGTTGAATGTATAAACTACAGTCTACACAGCAATATAAGTACATCTATGCCCATCAATTGTGTGGAAATACCGGCAATTCTCTTCACAGGCAGCAAAGGACAATTTTTGGTTAGAGATTCATCTCGCACTTCGTCTCTTTCTCTCACAAACAAGCACATAAACACACCATTTCTATGCATTTCACCCTGTCTATCTCACTGCTAGTTACATATATGCATACACAAACACACACACACACACACACACACACACACACACACACACACACACACACACGTACGCTTGCGTGAGCGCGAACACGCACTCGTATACAAAGGCTGAAAATGGCAAAAGAACGGTGACGAAAGAAAGCCGACAAGAAAAAATAAATAATTATAAATAAATAAATAAAAATGTGTCATGTGATTGATTGAAGAACAGATATAGTTCAAGACAATTGGTGGGTTGCAACAACGGCAAAAGGGATGGGGGAAAGCAGTTCACGTGTATGTATGTATGTATGTATGTATGTATGCGTATGTATGTGTGTATATATATATATATATATGTGTGTGGATGCATGTATATACATTAATACATACATACTACACACACACACACACATATATATATATATATATATATATATATATATATATATATATATATATATATAATAATAATAATATTAGGGACAATATTATTTGGTACTTATTGATATATTTATTATATGTGATTTCCATCGATGAGTTCATGAAACTTGGTTCTTTTCTCTAAAACTATATATATATATATATATATATGTACATACACACACACATATATATATATATATATATGTATATATATATAGATATACAGATATATATACATATATATACATGTACATGTTTGTATATATGTAAGTGTACGTGTGTATGTATGTATGTATTTATATAGTCATATGTGCACGTATGTTTATATGTATTTACGTATGTACAATTACATACACACGCACTCGTACAAACACACACACATATATATATATATATATATATATATGGGAGAATGTACGAAAAAACAACAACAGACGAGGACAGGTGGTGTAAATAACAAAAGGATGTATTAGTATGACGCTCGGGAATACGGAAAGTCTTTGCCGTTTCGAGCTACGCTCTTCAACAGAAAGAATACGGAGACAAGGAGAAAAACACGGAGAAAAAAAATGAATAGTGTTCAGTCAACCATCAATCATACACGTTTTCGTTGTTATTCTTCGATGTTGCTTAGGCCACTCAGATTGAACCTGATCAATGAGAATTATCAAACAGAACAATCTACCCGTGACCACATCTATTTATGAACCCCAGTTGCCAATGCCTTCTGTCCTTATTTAAGGCTGAAAAGAGAGGGCTGAAAGAAATTTAACTCCTATTATTATTAGGTCGAGCAATGGTATGGAATTTCTCTCATTGTTTTTGTTAAATTTCAAATCTGCTCCGATTCAACGGATTTCTTATCAAAGGCATTCTAGCTGTGATCACGTCATCTTTCCAGACAATGTATACGAGACCACATCAGTGATGGGGAAATTGCGGCCCGCGGGACTTTTTGAATGGCACGCCTAACGAAAAACTATCTTGAATTCTTTTTAGTAGTGCAGTTCGCCCGATGATTGGTTATGTCACTCGCAGCCCGCTTCAAGAGAAATGTTGCCCGTGCCTGGTTACATTACCCAGTACGTTCCTGCTTTATTTAGAGAGTAGTGTGCACGGGCCCACGCAACTATTGCCCCTTTAATCTCTTGGGAGATCTTTGAGATTGTTATTTTCTCATATAAAGTAATCAACTGTAACGTAAGAATTTAGAAACAGCGTTCTGTTCTTTCTTCAAGAATACAAGTTCATTCCTAATTTCTTCCAGGTAGCCCGTGCCCTAACTCTAACCCTAATCTTAACCATTATTCCAAGCTCTTTAAAATTTCATTTTCATAGTGTCCCAAATGTGTAATAGCCTTAGCGTTTGAACTAAGGACCGACATTCTTTCTTCGAAAACCTAAGTTCTGATCTGATTTTAAACAGGTAGGTCGATATAACCTGTCATTCCATAACAACGGATATGAAGCTGAAAGTGTATTTTGGGGTGTAATATTTGCAAACTTCTCATCGCTGTTTCATAGATGTTTTCTTTCTTTATATTTTTTTTACCACATTCACCGAAAGTGGGCAGCATGATTTCATTTTGTGAATCCAAACAACAATATCAGATTGATTGTGTTCTAATTTTGGCTATTGTTTTTTTTTGTGTTTTTTTTTTTAGTTCTGCCAATAAGACGCATTGATTACATCCTCGGCCATTCTCTAAGAAGGTTTACTGGCAGAATGCTTAGCGGCCTTAAGCTCTGAGTTGAAATTCGCCTTCAATCTCCATCCTTTCGGGATCCATAAAATAAAGCACTAATCCTGGGATCAATGTAATCGACTAACTTCGACACTTAAAACTGCTTTTCTTGTGTCAAAATTTGAAAGAGATTTTGGCCTTTCAGTTTCTTCAAATCATTTTACCGTTCTGCTTACAAACTGTACCAATGGTTACAGCTATAAATACGAAGATGTCTCCTAAATAGGGCAACTAAAATTTTGAAGCACTTATCCATAATTACTGGTTTTTTCATCCTTTTATTCATTCACTTGTTTCAGTCATTAGATTGCGTCCATAGTGGAGCGCCACATTCTAAGGTCAGTCAATCGAACAAATTGACCCTAATAGATAATTTCCAGTAATTATTGTCCGGAAATTATTCTAACAGCATATATATATATATATATATATATATATATATATATATATATATATATATATATATATGTATGTATGTATGTGTGTGTGTGTATGTGTTTATATGTATAGGATGAAATCAGTAATGACATTGTAAGATAAATGTATGTGTGCGTGTTTGTGTGTGGGTGTATATATATATATATATAAATATATATATATATAGTTCAAATTTACAGAAAACAGAAGACGAAGACAGGTGTAGGAACAACAAGCAAGTCAATTAGTTTAACGCTCGAGAAAAAGGGAAAAGTCTTTTACGTTTCGAGCCTGCGCTCTTTGACAAAAAGGATTAAGAGGGAAAAAATGGAGAGAGAAAAAATGGAGAGAGAAAAAAGGAGAGAGAAAAACTATCAGAATTATGTATGTATGTATGTATGTATGTATGTATGTATGTATGTATGTGAAGCCGTGAACCTATATAAACATAGCTACGTTGAGTAAACATCTGTTTCAGTCTGCTGATAAAACGAATATCCGTTTATTATTTTTCTTTCTGAGGTGTGTTTTTGTACATGTATCTTATCTAGTAAAAAAGATAAGTGTGTCCAGTCTAAAAATATATATGTATTATATAACATTACGTACCCCTTGGTTTGCCTTCAGGTCATTCCGTTAATATCATGCATA
>NC_142933.1:118126654-118136654 GCF_046866305.1 Octopus bimaculoides | reverse complement strand
AGAAATTGATATCAATCAACATCAATTTAAACCAGTGGTCTAGCAAATTCAAAAAAAAAATCTGAAGATTTAAAAATTATATATAATTGTATCTATCTATCTATCTATCTATCTATATGTCTATCTGTCTATTTATCTATTTATTTAACTTTATCATTCTCTCATATACAGACACAGTCCTTCACACACAAATACCAAGCATTCTCTCCCTTTCTATGCCATACACAGAGACATACAATCTTTCTCACAATGAGAGTGGGGTAGAAGAACACAGACACACACTACATACATACATATTCACAAACACACTCACAAACTAACTGAATTAACAAGACCCAGCACACTTTACGACAGTTAAACGTTCAGTTGATAGACATCTTCCTCACCTTCCATCATCTGCACTGACTAACCAATGACAGAGCTGCAATACAGGGGTTGGAAATGTTTGAAATACCAGCCAAATCTCCCTAAAATTACACCCTACCGTCTTAAAGAAGAGTTGGATAATAGGGTCCAGGTTTTATAGATACAAACCAAAAGACGTGATTGTTCAGCACGGACGGAATTTCGGTGGCGATTGCAGGTCTGCATAACTTAAACTGACCTACAACTATAACAGTGCAATACTGCAAGCCAAAGAGATCGACCATACGGCTGTCCATCATGCTAAAAATAGCTGTCAAATCTCTCTTTCTAATTATACCTTGATTTCTTGTGAGAAAGAAAAAAAGGTGAAGGAAGATATGAAGAACGGGGAGGAATAGTTCCTCTGTCTTAAGTGATGGTTACGGCGAGAGTGTCTATGATCAGTAGGTTTCATATTTCAGGGCTGTTCTGGAGCCAAACAACGGCAACAAACATAATTTCATCATCATCATCATCATCATCAACAACAACAACAGCACAACAACATCAACAACAATTACGACATGTCCGACGACCAGAAGAACGACACTGTAACTCGTCTTGTCAGTCACTTCGTATCTTTGCTCATCAACACACACACAAACACTCGCATTCACAAGAGCGGCGATTGTTGTCAGCAGCCGTAAGTGGGCGTGGCAATGACTACAGACGAATCGAGCAGCAGCATTGACTGGTATTTATTTCTCTTTCAATGCCGAATGCACACACACAGACACATATACATGCATAATACATACATAAATGTGTGTGTATGCGTTTATAATTTACATATGTATTTATATATGTATATATGAATATACACACACACACACACACACACACACACACACACACACATATATGTATTAGTTTAACGCTCGGGAAGTGAAAAAGTCTTTAACGTTTCGAGCCTACGTTCTTCCAGAGAAAGGAACACAGAAAGAAACAAGGAGAGAAAATAAAGAATGTGTAGTGGCGAGGGGCTGCGTCTGCAAAGGTTACAATCTTAAGGGAAAAGTTGAAAGGAGAGGAATTAATGTAATATGATGTACACGAGTGGGTGCAAACGAGAGACTGCCTAGGTGGTCCCTCGGCAGCTACAAATGACAGCAATTTCTTCTCATCACTACTTTCACCAACACCATTGAATCACGCCCTACGGTTTCTCCTTCAATAAGAATGGATTGGACACGATCAATTCTGAAACCTCTTGATCTTGATAATTCATGGTTCTACACCATCAACCTGACCTGGGACCTGAACTACTACTACTAATAATAATAATAATAATAATAATAATAATATCCACACTGCATGTGTTGTAATATTTTGCTCCACAATTGTCTCCTGTTTCAGTAACAGTCTGCTTATGATCATCCAAGTATACATACATACCTATGTAGATATATATATATATATATATATATACACGCGCACACACACATGTGTATATATATATATATATATATATATATATATATATATATATAGGAAAACATATATATATATGGATATATATATATATATTCATTTATATATATGTATGTATATACACGCGCACACACACATGTATATATATATATATATATATATATATATATATATATATATATATATATATATATATATATATATATATATAGGAAAACATATATATATATGGATATATATATATATATTCATTTATATATATGTATGTATATACACGCGCACACACACGTATATATATATATATATATATATATATATATATAGGAAAACATATATATATGGATATATATATATATTCATTTATATATATGTATGTATATATATATATATATATATAATTATAGATAGATGGACACAACACATAGATACTGTATATATGTATATATATATATGTGTGTGTGTGTGTGTGTGTGTGTGTGTGTGTGTGTGTGTGTGTGTGTGTGTGTGTGTGTGTGTACAACCACATGGTTCCGGGGATGGTTCCACTGCGTGACACTTTTGGCAAGTGTCATTTACTATAGCCTCGGACCAACCAAACCCGTGTGAGTGTTTATGGTTCACGAAAAATAACAGAAGTCGTCGTATACACTGTAAATACATGCATACATATATATACATACATGCATATATATATATATATATATATATATATATATATATATACACACGCTTGTATGCATGTATATATATATATATACATATGTGTGTATGTCTTAGTATCTGTGTTTGTCCCCCCCCCCAACACCGCTTGACAACCGATGTTGTTGTGTTTACATCCCCGTAACTTAGTATTTCGGCAAGAAAGTCTGAAAGTATACCAGGATTTAGACAAAAATAAGTACTAGGAACGATTTATTCCACTAGAAATTCTTCAAGTCAGTGCTCCAGAATGGCAGCAGCCTCACGACTGAAACAAGAATAACACACACACACACACACACACACGTTATTTGGCAGCTATAATACACATGCATAGTCTCGCACGCAGACACACGCACGCACACATGCACACACGCACAAAAAATGAACACACGTACTCCAATAACTCAGTGTATTTTTAACTCAGAATAGTCACAAACTCTATTTTTATGCTATTTGTAAGAGAAGGCTTGGCGGTTAATTAACAGGGGTAATTAGCACGATTATGGTGCAACCGCAACTAAATTCTATTTATAAGAATGAGGATGAAAGTAAAAAGAACTAAATCAAAAACAATATTTATTTATTATTTAATTATTATTATTATTATTTTATGTTTGACTTTTGTTTTGCATTTGTACAAGTTGGATCCAAGTCTCACCCAGAGACCTCAAGAGACAACAAGTTAGAAGTTCATGTAGGTGTTATGCCTAGGGTACCATATATTTGGATTTGTACAGTTGTGTTCAAGTGAATGTTTAAGAAACCATAAGAAAATTATGTGTTTGCTTTAAAATTTGAGATCACATAGACAGGATATGGGCAGTTCCCATGAGCACTATCTTTTGAACTTCAGCCATTTTGGGGTTTCCTGGTATCTGAGCTAGGTAGTAATCAGCCCGTTTCGCTGTCATTCCCAGGGCACCTATGACAATAGGTATTGTTTTCGTCTTCAGATTCCACATTTTGCTAATTTCTATTTCAAGATCTTTATATTTGCTCAGTTTTTGGTAGGTCTTGACAGATACGTTTATATCGATTGGGACAGTCATTACGTTTATATCGATTGGGACAGTCATTTATCATCATCATCATCATCATCATTTAGGTGTTGTGCTGGCAGAGCCGTTAGCACGCCGGCAAAATGCTTAGCGGCACTACGTTCGTTCTTACGTTGAGCTCGAATTCCGCGGAGATCGATTTTGCCTTTCATCCCTTTGGGGATCGATGAAATAAGTACCAGTTACACACTGGGGTTGATGTAATCGACAAACTCTCTCCCCTAAAAGATTATCGTTATTATTAAAAGCGGGACGAAAGACTTAGCGACACTTCGTCTGTCTTTGTGTTCTGAGTTTAAATTCCGTCGAGGTCGATAAAATGAGTACCAGTTGAACACTGGGGACAATGTAATCAACTTATCCCCTACCCCGAACTTGCTGGCCATCTGCCAAAATTTTGAAACCATTATTATTATTATTATTATTATTATTATCATCATTAATACCTTAAGTATTATTAATATTACAACTGTTATTATTGCCACCATAAAAATGGTGAGCTGATAGAATTGTCAGTGCATCGAACTAAATGCTAAGCAGCATTTATTTTGGTTCTTTGTATTCAAAGTTCAAAAACAAATCCGTTCCTTCTCCAAATTTTCAGGCTCTGTGTTTATGCTTATAGTACAAAATTATTATTATTATTATTATTACCATTACAACAAAAAAAAATTACGTAGTTATTGCTTTGTTTTAGACGAAGTTCCAAATTTCACCCAGAGATCTATCATGTTGGACACTTTACTATTTATGATTAGCAGCGATAAATCATAAGTGAAAGGGAACAGCCTCTGAGAATTGAGATTCTGTTAAATTAGTAATGATTTTATTATAAAAGACTTTTAAGAGAATCCGGTATTTTCAAAGTGACAATGTTTTTTCTTAGGATGTGGACACTAGCCATGGGGGACAATTTTTGGTAGATCTGATATTTTTAGGTTTCCTGATTTTCGGTTACAATGTTTAAGAGTACCATTTGGTATTATCCGCAAAGCTCCAATGACCAGGTGCAGTAGTTATTCTTAGATGCCTCATTTTCAATCCTTTATTATTATCATTATTATCATTATAAATAAAAATAAAACAACAAAAAGCAACAAATAAGAGTATATGTGTGTGTGTGTATATATATATATTTATATTTACACACACATACATATACATCTGTATACTCATATACTCACACACGCACGCACGCACACACATACATACACACGCACACACACACACACACGCACGCACACACACACGTATGCTATAATTTAGAACAAACAGTAAAAAGCTGTCATTATAGTACTCGGAGTTTCGAATGCCGGAGCAAGTATCGAGGTCGCATTCTTTTGTTGTAACTTATCATCATTATCATTATTATTATGGTATCTTTTAAATTTGAAACGTTTTGAAAATGCAAATAAAGCTCCTATTTCATTATGCCGGCCACAGTCTAATGATGCTGAATGGTTAAACAGTTTCTCGGGATGGATCGAACTGTAGCGATATAATATAGGATAAATATAGTGATAATAACAATAACCCTTGGATGGAATTTATAAATATTCTAATACATCGCTACGCGCATTTCCATAAATCACATGTCTCTCAAGATCACAGTCAGTATTCTTGGAACGATTACAGTTTAGTCCGTAGCATCCGTGGGCATTGGGTAGATCATCTTACTGGATTCGTTTCTTCAGGCGATTTAACATTAATGGATGTTTACTAGAGGAATGTTTATCCCTTCTGACCAGTGTGAAAGTTGGTTGGGTTATGTGGGTATTTCTGTGTGTATTTTGTAGGGTGGGGAGGAGAGGAAAGTGAGGGAAAGAGAGGAAGGAATGGTAGTTCTATGGGGATGGAGGTGTGTGTGGTGATGTTGCACTTATTTTGTTGTTCAGTCTGCAGATGTCAAGGATGGGTCATACATTCCTATGTTCGAGTTCATCTAAGGCATGACTATCTACAATGAATTCTGAAGTAAACAGGTCAGCCGGTATATCTACTACAGCCATCAGACAATGAACTGCTACAGCTGTGTATGTGCGCGCGTGTGTTTTCGAATGGTTACGAAGTTCGCTTCTCAATCAATAGGTACTGGCTTTGATCGTTCTCTATGTCATTGTGAGCAAGTGTGCATTGCCATAGCTCCTCGATGATCTTAAACGTTGTGAATGAAATTATGTAGATGGAAACTGAGCGGAAACCTTTCGTATAGATTGTATAATTAATCTAAAGATCCAATCTTGCATACACACACACACACGCACGCACACACACACACACACACACACACACATTGTGACACACTAATTCTGCTTGATAGCTACGTTAAGTGTAAACACGTCCGTGAAATACTCAGCCACTTATACGCTAATTCAAGGAGCAGATAATTCAGTTGAGCGTACAACTGCATCCTCATCGAAGGAACCGAAAGGGATGTGGTTATATATATATATATATATATATATATATATACTATCAATTAATTCATTTAAATCATACTAATATAAAAGCTGTGTTTACTTAATTCATCAGAAATAAGTTTTTTTTAGACCAGCTACGATGCTCTGATTGATATAACACATAACATTCCTCATGATTTGGGTAAACAGTTTATAAATTAATCCAATTTAATTACGTATCACACTTATATAATTATATATTTTGTAATGTTTATCTTATTGAAACAGCTGTTGAACACAAAGTATGAACCGTATGTTTTACCGAATTTTGCATATCCATACATGTTAGATTTTCTGTAATGTAATAACATGTCGGAGTTTTAATGACCTGTTATTAATTGAGCTCTTAAATACCGTGGATTTTTCTTTTTTTTTTTTTTTTGCTTGTACATCAAAATTCTCTGTATGGACACACACACACACATACACACGCACACACACGCAGACACACACACACGCACACATACACACACACACCTGCACATGCATACACGCACACTTCTAGATGAAGTGAAAAATTGTTTTTTAAATGTGTAGACCAGAATCAAGACGTCCCCTCACTCAATCATTGATAAGTTGCTTGCACTAAGATTCCACTTACGAAACTCATCATTAAAAATAATCGAAATATTTGCGAAGAAGACAATATCCGTAAGTATCTCAGGAAACAATGATATCTTATACAAAATTTACAAAAAACTACCGTGGCGTCCTGAAAGTGTTTGAATCCATTGCAGCGAACATGGAATAAAGTATCCGTAATACAGAATTTGTGATGCTTAACAGAGATTCCAAGGATTCCCAGCTTACCTTAAGCATGATCAGCTGATTTGTGTGGTTGAATTTTTAATACAGTGCCTTGGATCAATATTCATGCGATTTACCACTAAAGAATTCACAATCACCTAACAGGCACTGGAGATGGACATCATGGTGGGATGTACCATTTCTCTAACCGTCTGTATGGCCATGGAGTTATTTGTCTGGGGTACAAGAAACAACTTGAAAGGAATGAAAATCACGTAATATCTAAAACTACAGATACCATTGCTTGCTTTTATAAATGGCATTTCTACCATAGGGAAAAAAAGGAAAAGAACAGAAAATCTTCCAACCCGACTGGATGACCTATACTGTTTGTCCATAACACTGAATTGGAGGGTTAGGTTAAGGAATTTCCTTTTGAAATTGGAGAGGAACTAATTCCAACGACGCGGGAAAGGTAATAAGAATTCTTGTGTAAGAGTACTGGGCTAAATTCTGAAATTAACCCTTGATAGCATTTAAAATAGAATTTCTACTCAAGGACTCTTATTGCTGACTACGGTTTAGCAAGGGTGTTTAAGCCCTTTTTGTCGACGTTCTTATTGCTATTCAAAGAGCAGAAAATACTATTAATTAGAGTGGATAGAATAGAAACGTGTTTTAACAAGTACCTACAAGAGAAACCTGATCATCTACCATGCTCTACAGAAATTCGAGTATCAACACAGAACTGCCTGTAACATCACTGGTGGAGGAATTGAAAATAGTAACAGCCCGCTAAAGCATGATTCTAAGGAATTCGGTGTAACCCATTTTTGTGCAACCCAGCCAATAGTAAAACAGGAAGGAATTAGGGCGTGGGAAAGTTTGTTGTCGTGACAGAAGCTACCCGGAAAATAAAACGTGAACCAGCTCACATTGGCTGGACTAGGACGGATGCAGAACACATGAATGTCTCACCAGAATAATGAATACAGATGCGATATTGTGATTAAAGAAATTCATCTTATTGGAAAGAATGGAGACATGACTTACGCAGCAGGATTACGAAGACAATGCGCATAAGTATGAGATACGGATGTGTAAAGGAAACTATTGTGGCACATGGCGTGGGAAATATAACCAACTGATAATTGCGATTCTGCATGAGAGCAGTGGATGACCAATGGTAAACGGTGAGACTAGAGTAACACTGCTCATTGCCATTGGTATAGAGGTTATAATTGTTGGAGCTTATTCAAGTAGAATGTAAAATAGCTCTTTGCAGTTCATGGCTGGCGACATAACAAAATCTCTAATACCTTTGGTGATGTTCTAAAACACAGAAAAATCATTAGCAACAATAAAACGAGAAGCAACACCAAGTTTATTCCCGTTGTTTTCCACAAGAAGGGCGAGAATCGACAATTTAAGAGAGTAAACAAAGGAAAACCGATATTCAGTTTTATTGAAGGATTTGAAGGAAGTGCACGTGTTCCCAGTGTGTGCTTCAGTAACGTCCTCGAATTGTGATATCGACAGACTTTACAAATAAAAAAGACCTCAATATAGAGTTGATGACGATGTGGGTGGATAATATGGAGCAGACACAAAAAAAGGAGTTGGGGAGGGGCTAAAATATGAAGTAGGGGCTTCATTTATGCTAATCTCTTTTCTATCTCTGTATCTTTATTGTATCTTAACATTGTTCTTTATATTTCGTCCAGCAATCTGTCCTGTTTGTGCTACATATTCCTCTCTCTCCTCCTCAATCTCTCCTTCCACTCATCATACTTCTCCTCTCTCGCTCTTTGCTCTTCAGTTTTCTTTTTCTTCCTGCTTGTTGTTGGCTCTGGTTCCTGCGTTCGAATCTCCATACTCTCTTTTCCCATATAACTTGTTTCTTTGTCTCCGCTTTTTTTTTTCTTGGGACTCTTTGGCGGAGACTCCACTATCGTTCTTTTCCTGTCTGTCGCAGCTTCCTCCTCCTTTTCCTTCTCCGCTTCTACCACCATCGCTTCTGCTACCTCCATCTGCCCTTGTTTCTGGAGACACCTTGCTTGCATGTGTCCCCTTTCTCTGCAGTTGTAGCATATTGGCGGTCTCCCCTCTACCACGACTCATAGTCGGGTCTCATCAGGGAGCACCAACTCCTCCGCCATCTTATGTACATCTGGCAGGGTTATGTGTATCAAAGCTTCGAGACCATAACCCCACCAGTTGATCTCCTTCGACTTCTCCACCTTTATTATATCCACCTCCTCCTCGCAGTTGTAGATGATGGCTGCCACCAGCCATGCTTCATCAATCTCTGGAGGCACTCTCCCTATCCTAACTCTTACGGCACGTCTCCCGCAGTAGGTCGGTAAGAGTGCCCACTTTGTTGATCTCAAAGACCTCGTGGCGTACCTTTTTGCCTCCTCCTCGTTAACGAAGCGCACCTCCACCGTGCCGTACTTCCTTCCTCTCGAGCAAAATCTTGTTACTGCTTTAATCTCTTGTAAACATTCTTCAATTTCTTCGATTTCCGCTACTTCAATCTTTTTCGTTTCTGTGTTAAATGTTCGGTAAACTATTCTTTTTTTTTTATCCGCTCTTTGTAACACGTCGGCCGATGGTGTTAAGCGGAGGCAATCTCTCTCCTTCACAATTAGTCCATTGTATTCCTTAAAATCTCTTCCTTCCGTCTCAACTTCCCTTAGCTGCAACATGTTGGGTGTCGGACTTTTGCCCGCCACCGCAGCATAGCTGCCAGCTTCCATGCCCAACAATGGGTAGAAAAAATAAATTCAACAATAGTTCAATCAAAAACTCAACGACAATATCAACAATTTCAATAACAGTTTCAAAAATCAATTTTCACAACTCACCGCTCTTTGACCTCTACTCAGCCACTACGACGTCTAGACTTCTCCCTCTATATCGACGCACTGGGCTAGCTTACTTCATCGTTTGGGGGCGTCGACACAACATATGCATATATATTTATACCCATTCTCTTATACAATACATATATATGTATATATATATATATGTATGTACATATCTATATCTGTGTGAGTGTGTCTGTGTGTGTATGTATATATATTTGTGTGTGTGCGCGTGTGTAATTGTGTGTGTGTGTATGGTTGTGTGTGTGTGTGTGTGTGTGTGTGTGTGTGTATGTGTGTGTACGACATTTTGCAAACGAAGAGCATCGAT
>NC_142933.1:118119154-118121654 GCF_046866305.1 Octopus bimaculoides | reverse complement strand
ACTCAGACACACGCATATCGAAATGCAAATCTGTACCTACCTACGTTCGTCTGCACAGGCTCACATACACGCACAAGCACATACTCACAAACACACTGGAATACACACACACACACACATATATATGTACACTCCTACACAAACACACTCACTCAAATACACACATTCGCACGCACATACTCAGAAACACACAAGCACATACGCTCACGCCTCTTGAATTGATGAGAGCAAACGTTCGCTTATCCGATGTCGTTCATTTCTTTGTGATTTCTAGAAAGTACCACAAGCTATGTCTTTCTTCTGCAAGAAACTCTAGCATTACTCCAAGATGTCTTAAAATCACTCTTTAAACTATCTAATTTCTCTCTATTTTGACATGTATGTATGTATGTATGAATGAATGAATGAATGAATGTATGTTTATATATATATATATATATATATATATATATATATATGTAAATTAATTTTTGATGGTATATCTTCTTGTGTATGGTACCGACAGGTATATCAAACGTGTATGTATGTCTGTATCGATGTTGTATAAGACTTATAATATACACACGTGGATGCAGGCGGATGCGATGATGACACAGTAGCAGACATCCAATCTACATGAAAACAATGATTAACTTTCTCGTTATACAGGATTTTCAGAGTTTAAACTTCATGGTTCGAATCACCACTATGCTTTTGTTGGTTGGCATTGTTTGTTTATATAGTAAATATTTTTGTTGTTTTACTACTGCAACGAAATCCGTCGTTGCTAGTATTCATACTACTACTAGTAGTAGTAGTAGTAGTAGTAGTAGTAGTAGGATGGGTTGGCAGTGGCGGTGGCAGTGGTACTCCTCTTGTCGTTCGGTCGTCTTACTTGCGTTTGTGCTACAGCTGTAGTGTCGTCACAGTCACAGTTCCTGTTGATGCTACCGCTTCAGCCGGTGCTGCTGTTTTTGTTGTTGCTGCTGCTGATGCAATTGTGGTTATCCTTCTCAATGCGAGTTTTTTTGTTTTGTTTTTCTTTTAGTATTCTTCTTTTGATTTATATATTTTTGCTTTTACCATTGTTGTTGCTTTTGTGGGTAATTTACTCAACGGAGAATAACCAGGTAGTTGCGACTGCGTTATATTTATATATATATATATATATATACACACATACATATATATATATTTATTTATACACACACACACAAGCACACTCACACACACAAAATTATGTATCTATATAAAAAGACAACTGTATATCTACATATATATAATATATATATATTTTTATATATATACATATAGTATTTATGAATGTGTGTATATATATATATAAATATATTGCGCGCGCGCGTGTGAATGTGTATGTATCTCTCTATGTAGACGATACAAGGTAGATTAGTCCTGGTACATATTCCAAAGTATGTTTACGGCAGATCTTAGTTATAATTTTCCTGGGAATTCTTTATGTAGACGATACAAGGTAGATTAGTCCTGGTACATATTCCAAAGTATGTTTACGGCAGATCTTAGTTATAATTTTCCTGGGAATTCTTCCAAATTATATTCGTAAATAAAATATTTCATCTTTTTGTTTTATTTTATTCTAAGTTGTGGGAGGTTTTTTTTACGAGATTTAAAAATATTCCACGTTTTTCTCTTTTTTTCGTATTTCTTTCATTTTATTTTATTTTATTTATTTTTTTTTTTTTTTTGTTTTTTTGTTTTTTGGTACTTTCCGTTGGTTTTGCACTTGAAACCTAAAAAGTTAGAAAAAGAAGTAAAAAAAATTCATGAAAGAAGATAATATTACACATTGATGAGTATATACCTACATTTATAAACCTGCATACACTCTCTCTCTCTCTCTCTATCTCATACACACACATATAAAGATATATATATATATATATATATATATATATATATATAGAGAGAGAGAGAGAGAGAGAGAGAGAGAGAGAGAGAGAGAGAGAGAGAAAGAGAGAGAGAGAGAGAAAGATAGATAGATAGACAAACAGATTCAGGTACACAGACATACACGTACACACACACATTTTATTGAGGCTGAAAACAAACCGTCATTCCGGGTCTCACGTAACTGGGTCTCGCGTAACTGCTCAGCAGACAAACTATTCTGAAAACGTGTATTATTCTGAATAATAAATTTTGTCTGACGAAGGGCTACTTGAAACGCAGAATACCGATTTGTAAAGCTTTTCCCTACTTCAAAAGAATGTTTCAGTGTAAACTTGGGATTCGAGTACTAAACTCTATTTTCTTTGACACCAATATTCACACACACACACACACACACACACACACACACTCACATCCACACGCGCGCGCACGCACACACACACACACACACACACACACACACACACACACACACACACACACATATATGTATACACAAATACATATATGTATGTGTATGTGTATACACACACACACTTATATAGATACATATGCAAGCACAGACGGGCTGATATGAATATTTAGAAATTAA